>NC_057731.1:18185793-18192901 GCF_004010195.1 Chiloscyllium plagiosum
CGAGGTTCGTCCGAGCAGCATCGTGACGCGGGACTCCGTGCTCTACGGTCTGTTTCCTGGGACGCACACCGAGACGAACATCAACTGTGCCTGGAGGATCATCAACTCGGTGAAGTACGCTCTCTGGATGGTCCGAAATCTGTTGATCTTCCAGCTGAAGGAGTTGACCCCGACTGACTGTTGCAGACTGGCACATTCCAAGGTCCAGGACTACGACGAACATCAACTGTGCCTGGAGGATCATCAACTCGGTGAAGTATGCTCTCTGGATGGTCCGAAATCTGTTGATCTTCCAGCTGAAGGAGTTGACCCCGACTGAGTGTTGCAGACTGGCACATTCCAAGGTACAGGACTACGTGTTGAGGGACGCGCTGAAGTTTGGGGCAGCTGCCACCAAGGCGTGGTGGGCATGACCAACTGTACAGACCATCAAATTATTTTATGAATAAAGTATATTTTTGAAATAAAAAAAAGTCTGTATTCAAAAAGCTCAGATTTATTCTCCTTTCCTGTTGCAGTATTCAAGATCTCCAACATCTCCCAGTTCACTCTTACTTGTGCTTTAATGGAGATCTCTGTGATCTCTGATTACTGAATGCAAAGAGGAATACATTGCACATTCTTTTTCCAGAGAGAAGGTGGAAGAGGGAGGGGCAATAAATGCTGGCCAGCCAGTGATGCCCACATGCCATAAAAATAAATTTTAAAAATTACAGCTTTGGCAGAATCGCAATAAGCAGGATGCCATTACTTGCACAGTTTACCTGTGGGCATTACATATATTTTAAGACATGCACTGCATCCAGAAGAGTTCAATTCCCTCACGCCCAGTTTGTGTGTCCATACTCAGCACATTGTGCAGGTCAGTGCCCAATACTGTAGCAGCTGCCACCCTGCTTTCATTCTGTGTCAGTCTGCTGCATCATCAGGATTTGAAAGGGCCTAAAACTCAGGCATGTGGGCATCGCTGGCTGACCAGCATTTATTGCCCCATCCTCTTCCACCTTCTCTCTAGAAAGAGAATGTGCAATGTATTCCTCTTTGCATTCAGTGATCAGAGATCTCCATTGTAGCACAAGTAAGAATGAACTGGGAGATGGTGGAGATCTTGCAGCAGGAAACAAGAATAAATCCGAGCTCTTTGGGTACAGACGTGGCCAGTGTGAAGTGCTACTACCAATCCTTCATCCTAAACTGGTCTCGGGCTTTGCAATCGACTTTGATGAACCACAAATAATTTTGAGCAGAAGGGTTTCTTGTTCTTGATAACAAGATGCAGTTTTTTTTACATCTCAGTAACTGCAGACAAGCTACATTAATGTTTAGGCATATTAACATGCTACAGCTAGGTAAGATATGAATATCTTCACAAGGAAACTGGGCTAAGCATCAACTGTTCTCTGCCTGAACTGCCTAAGACTGTCCATTATGCCCATGCTCCTCCCAGTGGCTATGTTAAATATCAGGTGGAGCTTTAGTTCAGCTCAGATGAACTCCTTCATATCCATTACGTTAAACAATATAAACTACCACAAGAAACTATAGGGTTGTCACTGGGTGTCAAGATTAGTTATTAACAACCTGGTTTCTAAATCCTGCATAACTCATGCACTTACGGCCAACATGCTTGTAATATGAACCGTGCTATCATTTAAGTTTCATTAAGCTGACCATGGAGGCACTCAAGGAACTCATTTGCTGCTTGGACCATTCAGGAGGACTCCCAATGTATACGTCATGCTATGACATCATTAAAAATCACACAACACCAGCTGATAGTCCAACAGGTTTATTTGGAAGCACTAGCTTTCGGAGCACTGCTCCTTCATCAGGACAATGACCTAGTGTTGTGTGATTTCTAACTTTGTACACCGCAGTCCAACACCAGCATTTCCAAATCATACAATGACATGATCAGCTATAGCCACCAGGTATATATCTAGCAGCTGAAGAGGAGGGGACAACTGTTACATTAACTGTCTGGCTGGGCTGCCGGCGATCGGGTATCCTGACTTCTTTAACAGTAAAGTCAATCCCAATGCCTCATCCAGAAACAGTTCCACGAGTAGGCATTGGCTAATTGTCGTAAAGGAGCCTTTGGAAAATAGTGATCGTAATATGATCCAATATCGCATTAAATTTGAATGTGATACAGTTCATTCTGAAACTAGACATTTAACCTGATGAAGGTATGAGAAGTGGGTGAGAAGGTACACTAGAAGATTTGATGGTAGACAGACAACTGCATTTTTTTAAGCAATTATGACATTTTCTACAAACAGCTTCACATTTCTCAAACATAGAGGGAAAGGTAAAGCAACTATTGTCAATGAAAGAGGTTGAAATGTTCATTAGAACAAAGGAAGCAGCACATAAGTTGAAAGCCTGAGAATTGGGAAGGAAGGAAGATGCAGAAAATGATTTGAAAAGGGAGAATAAAATATGAATGTGAGCAAGCAAAGAACTGAAAGATGGTCAGTAAATATTTCCTTAAAAATGTGAAAAGGAAAAGATTGGCTTGGACAATTGTGGGTCCATTAAAGGTGGAGATTGGAGGATTTTTAATGGAAAAGGTGGAGAAACCTAACCGTTACTTTGTGTCAGTCTTCACAAAGATGATAAAGTAAATTTCCCAAGAATAATAGGCAACAAAGGGACTTGTGAATCTGAGGAGTTTCAAGAAATTAGAATTAGTTAAAAGCTAATACTTTAAAAGTTAACTGAATTGAAAATTGATAATTCTGGACCAAGTTAGCTTCATCCCAGGTTATTTTTTGAAATTCTGGAGTGTTTCTGCAGACTGGAGCATAACAAATCTAACCACACTATTTAAGAAGGGAACAAGAAGGAGGATGGCTTAATACAGCCCCATTAGTTTGATATCAGTAATAGTGAAAATGTTAGAATCTATTATAAAAGACATGATAACAAAACATTTAGAAAAGATTGATAAAATTGCTCTTAGTCAACACAGATTTACAAAAGAAGAATCATGTTAGACTAATGCTATGGAGATTTTTGAGAATATTACTTGTAGTGTTGATAAAGAACAACCATAGATGTAATGTACAGGATTTGGATTTTCAAAAGTTTCTTGATAAGGATCCATGTAGGAGGTAAATAAATAACATTTGAATCTTTGGGATTGTAAAGGAGTATAGTAGTATGGACTGAGACTTGGTTAACAGACAGAAAACAGAGATTAACAAGCATATCAATGTCAGGATGACTGTTTGTTCCAAGTGGGATACAGCAAGGATCAATGCTATGTTCAGAAAACATATAAATGACTTGTATGTGGCAACCAATTGAAATCTAACTTATTGATGACACCAAACTGGATGGGACTATAAGTTGTATGGATGAAGCAAGGAGGCTTCAAGAGGACTTGGGCAGGGTAAGTGAATGACAGATGGAATATATTGTGAATAAATATGAATTTATTCACTTTAATAGAAAAAATAACAGATAGCTGAGAGGTTGGAAAATGCAGGTGTCCAAGGGACAGGGGTGTCCTTGTTTGAGAGTCATTAAAAGTTAGCATGCAGATACAGAAGGCCATTAGGAAGACAAATAGTATACTGGCCCCTAGTGCAAGGGTATTTGAATACAGGAGTAATAATACCATGTCGCAGCTATATAGAGCCTTGGTCAGATATCACCTGTACTGTTTTCATCCCCTTATCTAAGGAGGGATAGTCTTGTCAAAGAAGGAGTACAATGGAGATTCTCCAGATTAATCCCTGGAATCATAGCAATGTTGTATAAGAAGTTGAGGAGACTGGTCTGTATTCCCTAGAGTTTCAAAGAATGAAGGGCAATATCGTTGAAATTTACAAAACTCCTACAGGGTACAATATATAGAGAACATGTTTCCCCAGCTGGTGAGTTGAGAATCAGGGAACAGGATAAGGAGCAGGCCATTTAAGTCTAAGTTGGGTAAGAAATTCTTCACTCTGAAGGATATAAAGCTTTGGCGTTCTTGTCCTCTCAAAGTCCTCATCTGAGTTCACAGCAACAGGACCCTGTCCCCTCATCCTCTGTCAAGCTGCACTACCATTGTTCCCTGCCCTGGCCGCAGGCCACTTGTACACAGTGGTTCTCCATCTGCTCTTGCTACCTGAAAAATGCTCTTTAAAGTCCCAACACTATCTAAGCTGGTTGCTGTGAATGTGACATTTTGTCATCATCAACCTCTTTTTCTCCTTCATTTTTACTCCTCAATCACTGCCTGGTCAGGTTAGGTTCTTAGGTATTTGAAAGGGGCAAGGCACAATGGTAAAGTTGTGACAAGGGTTAGATGGAAGAAAGCAAAAATGTTCACTTTTGGACTATATACAATTTGTAAATCAGAAGAGTGTGTGATGAAGCAGGAATGGGATGCTGAGAAGGTAGAATAGGTTTGAGGATATGGTTATCTTCAAGTCATGTGGACTGCTACCTCACTCATGGCAGCTCTAATGTTAATCAACATTATCTCCTCCATTAGAGGGTGAAGATGGAGGTGGAGATTGTAAGAGCATGCAATATAGCCTCATCCCTGCAGTTACATGGTAGTGTGAGCAGTTGTGTGTTACCCGGTCTTGCAAAACACAGAGAGTGTGTCAGTAAGTATAGTACCAGTGAAGTGATTTCAAGGCTGAATAACTGGCAAATGTGTGCTAGTTTTGAGATGAGGCTTTCAGACTTAACAGCAATTCTATGTGAGTAGGTGAGACAAAACTATGATTATGAAGTGTAATGTTCATAGAGATTGTTAGTAAGTGACCGAACAGGCTATTGAGCGAATGGTGAATTGAACAGTTTTTGAGGATACAGAGTCACAGCATTGTTACAGCACAGAAGAGGTCATTCAGCCCATTGTGTCTATACCATAGATTTTTGGGCTCAGCACCTGAATAAATAGTCCACTTTATTTAAATCCATGAGGTGTCTGCTGCTGGTTATTCAAATTGTTCATACACAGGAATATTAAGATAATACAGAATGTCCTTTTCAAAAAGCATAACTGTTATGGTCAGTAGGGAAGGGAAATGGCTTCAGCAGTTCATTCTCACCTTGTCCAGAATGTAGAAAAAAAAGGAATCATACTTTTACTGCAAGCATAACTACAGAACATCTGTAAAACCAACTGGGTTATCATGATATCAGATCAGAAGGAACTGGAATCTGGGCTTGTAGGGCTCCAGTTAAGATGATCTCTTACCATCCCCTGTTTATTGTCATATTCAATAAAACCTGTTGCTTAAGGGCATCATGGATAGAGGATCTCTCTCCTCCTGTCAATCTTTTGCACCAAAGCCTACAATGCTGTCTCTGAGAAACTTGGAGCAAGTTCTCTGTCCTTTTGCATGATTGTTTTCGGTGCTGTTCCTGTTGGGACACTCTTCCACAGTCAATTCCAGTGTCTGCTCTAGCCAGTGTTTTTTTCCCTGTGAAGTAGTATAGGGTAGCTTGAGCAAGTGCTTGCCTTTCACTGTTTTGTCATCTCTGGTTTGAAGTACAGCTCAATGCTGACTGCCGTTATGTTACTGAGTAGGCAGTACAATCTTTCTATGCTCCCTGTGTTGAACTGCAACTTAATTGCACTTAATAATGTCCATATCCATTTCCAAACTTGTTCACTTTTGTGGAATATTTTTCTTGTGCTCCACTCTTTTGTCAACTTTAGTTGACAATTACTTTGCAAATGCAACAATTTCCTGAAACTCATGGAAAGTTTGAGGGAGAGTTATTGTTTTTGCAAGGCTAACCATGGAAAGGCTCAAGTTGTCCAGTAGCTTGCAATGACTCCTTGCCAGAAGTTATGTATCAGTATTAATCAGTACCACTGCACTCACTGTTATTCTGACAGCAAAGACTGGACTAATAGAATAAATGGGCTTCTGAAGCAACGCTACTGACAATCAGACAACTGAGGAACTGTCTGTAGTCAGAGTCAGAGCAATTTTGGTTGGTTTGCTTGATGCTGCACATCATTGCACCCAAAGTACTTGGTGCAGGTAAGAAATGACAGCTTCCAGTCTGGGATGAGATTGACACTGAGCCCACTAAAGAGGATCAGGCATCATTGGAAAGTTCTTGCTGGGCAAAATATCATCAACAATTCCCTCACTGTGGGATCTTCTCATTTTTAATTACAAAAGGACACTACCAAAATAAAGCTACCTGCATTTCTGGTGCTCCTATTTCATTTGCTGTCAACTAAGGATAACGTTTAGCTGAGGTAACTTTAAAATTCTTGAAGAACATACTTGGAATTCTGTTCTCTACCTACCTTGAAGTAATATGGATCCAGACAGTTCAGCCTGTGAGTCAGGAAAAGCCTGTCTATTCTAGCTGTGGAAATCTATTTATTTGCTTCATCATCCCCTGTCACTTTCATAGAGGTAGGTTTGGGCATTGGGATTAACATTGGCTTCACATCAATCAACCTGTCACTGCTTTGTCATGTTGTCCGAACTAAACACAGGCCGATATATTTCAGTGAAGTCTGTAAATCCCTTGTACTCCATTGCAAAATGTGCTGAAGTTTGTAGTTATCACCTTACAGATTTTGTGCATTAATATCTACTTCTGTTGGAGAGAACATGTCTGTAAGGTGCAGTTAATGTGCCTGCCCTGCCTTTTTAACTTTGTTGATGCTGTAATTTTCTTAATGGCAATTCATAAGCCAGACAAATCCTTTCCAAACTCATTGGCAGAATCTGCAAATCTTTCCTTGCATTTTCTCATGCACCAAAACAAGAGACTTGTTCAATGGCTTTTGTTAATGTAGTAATATATATTACTGTGCAAGGGCTTCAGAACACTGGAGAGGCCTTGCAATGATGCTATAGAACTGCACGCTACTGAGCATAAATGGTACAGTGTGGGCAGAAATAGAAAGCATGAGAATATGGCATGCTATACTAGAACCCTTGGATACTTAGCTGAAAATGTGTTGCTGGAAAAGCGCAGCAGGTCAGGCAGCATCCAAGGAGCAGGAGAATTAACGTTTCGGGCATGAGCCCTTCTTCAGGAATGAGGAGAGTGTGTCAAGCAGGCTAAGATAAAAGGTAGGGAGGAGGGACTTGGGGGAGGGGCATTGGAAATGCGATAAGTGGAA
>NC_057731.1:18193602-18217854 GCF_004010195.1 Chiloscyllium plagiosum
ATTCTCCTGCTCCTTGGATGCTGCCTGACCTGCTGCGCTTTTCCAGCAGCATATTTTCAGCTCAGATCTCCAGTATCTGCAGTCCTCACTTTCCCTTGGATACTTATAAGATTGAATGCTTAGATGGTCATAAACACAAAGGAAATCATTACATTCATTAAGGGCTAAACTATCAGTAAGAGATTGGTATATCTATGATTACAGCAGTACTTAGCAAGAAAATATATAAAAAGTATTGTTTAGAAGTCTAGTCTAGAAGATAGTTCTTGGTTTTGCCTTCTCCTCAACCAGTCTGTATTGAACCTGAAATTACAGATAACATCAAGTGAGCCAACATTGATAACACAATGAGACATATTGCTCCTTGAGAATAGAATCATGAAACAGGTCAATACATTCCACTGAAATTTTTTACCTCATAAAAACAAAACAAATTGAGGGGAAAGTTTGTACTGTTAGGAACATGAAATGCAATTAAAGCGAGACAAGATAAACTAATGAAAGATAAAGGAATAGAAGGTTGATTTGTATTCTTGTGCAGAAACAGGAATTGCTGGTGAGACTCAGCAGGTCTGGCAGCATCTGTGGGAAGAAAGCAAATGTAATATTTCAAGTACGGTGTTTCTTCATCTGAACTGTTCTGGTTTCCTAATACAATATTACCAATCTCACATAGTACTGGATTTAAATTCAATTTGTTTGGCAGACTAACCAGATCATTGCAAATTTGAAGCGAAAATAAGATCAAACTTGGAAGACACAGTATATGTATAGAATTACATCAGTGGTTTACATGGGGTTGAGGAAATCCTTTGTCAGCTCCTTCTCCCTATGAGGCCACCTCTCTTCAAAGATACCCTTTCCTCCAAATGTTCCAGTTACCCTGCCCCATACTCTACATCACCATTACCACCAGTGCCAGAGATTTCATGAAATAAGAAGACGTAACTTAGCAGTCATGAATTCTAGATGACAAGAGTGAATTCAGGTGGTTTGGTACATTGAAAATCATGTTTATTTTTGAACTTGTCCTATAATGCAATGATTGTGAAAAAAAAATAATGTTCAGGTTATACTGAGCTCCATCTTGTGAAATAATGTTATACAGCCCCTGGCTGGTGAACCAGATGGTTGGAGTATGCCCTGGTCAACTGATAGAGACACATGTGTTTTCTCTACCTCTTGACAGTAATAGTTAAGATATCCAATAAATACTATAATCTGGATGTCATTACTGAGATATTATAAACTACAGTTTGTTATAGAAGACGGTAGCCTCTTCTGCTGAGATTTATTCATGGTCCATTTCTACCACAGACTGATGAACACTCCCTTAGACTTACATAGGAAGGAGGACTGTGGAAGTAAACTCCCCATACCACCAGGGATTGCTACCCAGGCATTCACATAATTTCAGAACAGAGCTATGCAATTAAAAAGTAAATGTCCAGAATGTGACCACAGTTTGAACCTTGAACTGTCAGATTCATTGATTCAATCATTGAGAATTTAAGAAGCAAATCGTTGAATGAGCAAGACATCTTTATGAAATCTGTTTCACACTTTTTGTTTTCTTCAGCAATATTCTGATATGGTTGCTTTTCTGTTGTAAAGGATTTTACTATGTGGCCAATTCATAGCTATAACAAAGAGGCATTATCTTGTGCTCATTAAAGTGTGAGTTGACAGCACCAGTGGAAGATGAACTATTTTTCTGCTTTGTATGCAGTCTCAGTAGTAGACCACTTGGGTCAAATGGAGAGCACACTGACATTGCCATTTTACAGATGTGCAACATTAAACTTTCACAAACTGGTGAAATAATGTCAAGTTAGGACCATTTAACGCTTTGGACACACATTGATATATCTTTTTCTCCATGGTGAATTGTAGTAATATCTTATTGAATGCATTTGAATAGAAGCATTGGTGCTTTGTCATCATTTTATCTGTCCAAATTGTGCCCCTGTGATATTCTTTATTTTTAGGTTTTGGCTGTCTGCATTGCTGTAGATTTAAAGCTGCCCATAAGCTTCAGCTATTTGGCACATGAAATCCCTTGCTTCAAGTTCTATTTGTGTTTATATTTTGCATGCTGGCATGATCTGTTTTCATTTTGCTCCTCAATGGATGATAATTCCAAATTCAAGACCTGATTTTCCAAACCATCTGGCCACAAAATTCAAAAAGTCAAGTCTAGAAACATTCAAAATTTATGAGACAGCAATATGAACAATATCATCAGGAAAGAGTAATTAGCATAAACCTACAGGTGTAAAGAAGAGAGTAGGAGAAATACATCTGGGGCAGTAGGAACGACACATTGAATACAGAGACAGGAGTAACATGTTTGAGAATATTCGGTCAGCCAAGGCGAGACACCAGGAAGATTAAGCAACAGCGAGGGAACTGCTCATTACAGAGAGTGAAACAGAACATCAGGGAATGTGGGGTCACAATGCTAAGAGCATTGGCAGTGCATTGAGCAGCAAGGAATTTGTAAATGAGAGATGGCAAGATTAAAATTGCTCTATCAGAGGCAATATATTGTGAAGAGTGAGGGCTGTAGACCAAAGATAAAAGGACATAGCACTTTGGGAAAAGTGGGACTTGTCAGATAAAACGCAAAAAGCAAAGGTAGCAAAAAAGCCCCAGCAACGAAAAGCTTAGCAATAATCTTAAAAATGCAAGAGATAATTTGAGTTGGAATATGAGATAAAGTGTAAAATAGTTTTGAGGTAAGTAAATAGATCTGACTGCTGCTAGCAAGTTAACTACCAAAGAAAATACTTTAATATTAAAATAGACTTTGTACATTTCCTTTTCGTGCCTCATTCACAACTGACCCTTCACTTTGACTTATTTAGAAATCTTATTCAATGCTCTAAAATGGATAAAGTGTTAAATATTATATATTCATGTTGCTCATATTGCTAAATGCATTAAATGTTTACTTATGTATATGATGCAATATTTAACAACATGAATTGAATGAACTTAGTCATTCAGCCATCAGATTGGAAAGAAAAAGCCCTGAAAAGCATACTTAGTGCAAATATACAAACTGAATGCATCACATATTTTATTCAAAGTCCAACATCGGCATGTCCTGATAGCGATGGAACATTACTGCACCTTTGGCTATGATTGCACTGAGAGACATTATGATAGGAGTTTCAAATATTAAGTCTAGTGTTGGTATCTTGCCTGTCACATCACACTGAGTAGTCTGCTGGATGTTGGATTTATCAATTCCCTATGCAGCTCTCAAAAAGGACTGCAAAAATATATTTGCCATTTTGTCTCAATAACTGAAACTTGAAATGTCAAAAAACAAATTTTAATTGATTTGATTTTAAAAAGTGTTTTTCATAGCACATGAAACTGTGCCAATGAATTTGTTTTTTGTGGTCCATTTCTACCATTTTTGTGTATTTTAAGGAGATCTTTATCTGCAATGTAACACCATACACTAACATTGCCCTGGATCCATGAATATCTTGGGCTAACAACAACCTATCAATCTTAGTTTTAAAATTAATAATTGATGCAGCATCAGCTACAATTCGAGGAACGGATTTTCCACACTTTACCACCCTTTGCATGAAAAATGGTTTCCTGATTTCTTTCATTAACTCTTTTAAATTTATATCTTCTCAACATTGATTCCCCTACCAAAGTACTATCTCTCAACCTACTCTTGCCCTTAACATTTTGAAAACTTTAGCAAATCACTCTTTAACCTTCTAAAATCCAGGGAATACATCCTAGTTTGTGTAAATCTCTCCTCATAATTTAACCACTGCTGTCATTGTACTTCTGATAAATCTGCATTGCACTCACTCCAAGGCCAATATAGCCTGCTGCAGAGTAATGGTCAAAATTACTTGGAGGGCTTTAAGTGTAGTCTAAACAAGACTTTGTATAACTGAAGTATAAACTTCTTTATCCTTGTATTCCAGCCCTCTAGAAATAAAGATCAGCATTCCATTAGGTTTTTTGAGTATTTCTATGCATATTCATGATTTCATTGATCTGTCTTCTTTGATACTGTAGTGAAGGCTTGTTCGACCTCAGGCTCAGGTGCCAGAATCTATCCCCCAATTCCTCTCTACCCAATCTGAAGACTCATTGCTAAAAATACAGATAAATGGAAGTGACAGATTTTCAAGACCTGTCCTTCCGTTTTCCCATGTGGGCCTAGCAGCAGCAATCATAGAAACATAGAAAGTAGGAGCAGGAATAGGCTAATCAGCCCTTCACTCTGCTCCACCATTCATCACAATCATAGCTGATCATTCAACTCAATAGCCTGGTCCTGCTTTTCCCCCATCTCTTTTGATCCCTTTAGCCCCAAGCGCTATATCTAACTCTTTCTTAAAATCGCACAATATTTTGATCTCAATGTGTGGCAGAGAACTCAACAGGCTCACCACTCTCTGGCTGAAGTAATTTTACCTCATCTCATTCTTAAATGGCTTATCCTTAGACAGTGGCCTTCTAGTTCTGGACTCTCAAACCATCATGACCATCCTTCCAGCATCTCTCTGTCCAGGTCTTTTAGAATGTTATAGGTTTCTAACAGATGCCTCCCTCATTCTTCTGAATGTCAGTGATGGTAACCCATCTGGTTCAACCTCTCCTCAAACATCAGTTCCATCATCTCAGGATTCAGTCTGGTAAAACTTTGTTGTACTCCCTCTATAGCAAGAATATTCCTCTTCACATAAGGAGACCAAAACTGCACACAATGTTCCAGCTGTGGTCTCACCAAGGCTCTGCATTATTGCAACAAAGCATCCCTGCTCCTGTACTTGAATCCTCTCTCTGTGAAGGCCAATATACTATTTGCTTCCTTACCACCTGCTGCAACTGCATGTTTACCTGCAGCGACTAGTGTACAAGGACACCTCGGTCTCATTGCATATTCCCCTCATTTTATAACCATTCAGAGAATAATCTGCCTTCCTGTTTTTGAACCAAGGTCGATAACCTCACAATTATCCACGTGATACTACATTTGCCGCATATTTCCCCATCCACTTATGCTGTCTAAAGCTGGAGAGAAACATTCTGTGATTTGAGGAGCAGTGATCATGAGTGTGAACAGTTTCTTGGGCACTAGAGTCACAGTCGTGAATCTGATGGGGATGAGAATGGGGATGGGGATGGGGGAGAGATTCCAAGTGGGAGGTTCAGTGTAAGTTGGCAAGAGATAAGCCCTCATTTGCTAGGCACAGAGGGGAAAGATAAGGAGCTCACCCTCCTATGCAAGCACTGGTGCCCTAAAGGATTGCTAGCAAGGTGGCAGAGTGGGACACCCAGGGATGTGAGTGAGAGAGACAGAGACAGTCAAATCTGAAGGAGAGACACATTGTCTGTGATAGCTTGGCAGAGACAGAGCTCTGAACTTCCCCAGCCTCTGAATGACGGGGGCAAAGGTGAGATAGTTCGGAAAATTAGATTCATGCCATTGTGAAACAAAAGACCAAATTTCCATCTAATGTTTGAACGGCGAGACGTGAGCTTGTTCGTGAGTGGCAGGTGACCTATTTGCATGAATTTACATCTGAGTGCCTAATCTCAACTGATTTAGATGCAACTTCCTATTCTCCCACACAATAGAGAGAAGCTAAATGGTGACAATTCCTGACATGAACACCAGGGTGGGTACCTAGTGGCTCCCGCTTGCCCTTTGGGCCTTCATCTTGGCCAGCTGCCTCCATCATCTCAGGGCACACTCCATGGGCATGCACCTCCAGTCCACAGAGATTGGCTTTGGACATGGCATCAACCTTACCACATCATCATGGCACATCTCTGACTCACTTAGAATACAGTTAAGAACTTCAGTGCTGCACTTTGAAGTGCACTGATGCCTTGTATTGTGAACAGAAAGAAAGTGAGGACTGCAGATGCTAGAGAGTCAGAGTTGAAAAGAGTGGGACTGTAAAAGCACAGCGGGTCAGGCAGCATCCAAGGAGCAGGAGAGTTGAGATTTCGGGCATAAGCCCTTCATCGGGAAGGCTACTACAGCCCGCTACTACAGCCATGTCTCCTTCCTCAGCACCTACCTATACGACTGACTTATCCCCCATGGACACCAGACAACATTCAGATTGTCTCAATTTGGGCCTGACTGGAACAACCATTACCTACAGCAAATAGTCCTGATGAAGGGCCTTATGCCTGAAATGTCACTCTTCTGCTCCTCGGCTGTTACCTGACCTACTGCGCTTTTCCAGCGCCACACGTTTCAACCTTATATTGTAGTGCTGCTGCCAGGACATATTGAACTCTGGGAGTAGTACCCAACTCATACATCAGATCAAGATGCAAGGTGCAAGGTGCCACACGTTCATCAGCCCTTAGCCTTTTATTTCTGCACACACTTATATGTGGCACTGGGAGTTAACCAGATTAACAATCTGTGGTCTTGCTTGCTAACTTTCTAACAAGCTCCCTAAATTCATAATGCAGGACTCCATTCTCCTTCCAACATAAGTCATTGGTAGAGCCATGGACTACAAACTTGGGCTGTTCAACCTCCCCCGAAGAATGTCGTAAGCCCCTCTGTGTTGGCACTGACCTTGACACCGGAGAGGCAACATAACATTCTTAAGTTACATCTACAGCCACAAAAATTCCCTAACTAATGAATTTCCCTATCCCTCTTGCTCTTTGTTACGTCTTCCTCCCTTTCTGTACTGCTGAATGTTCAAGAAACCACAAACATAACTGACTGCACTTGCTGGGGGAGCTAGTGACCTCATCAGCTTC
This sequence comes from Chiloscyllium plagiosum, assembly GCF_004010195.1. Taxonomy (NCBI): domain Eukaryota; kingdom Metazoa; phylum Chordata; class Chondrichthyes; order Orectolobiformes; family Hemiscylliidae; genus Chiloscyllium; species Chiloscyllium plagiosum. The sequence continues at coordinate 18,200,383 of NC_057731.1, forward strand.
CAAAGGCGAACACCAATTTGTGAGCGGGGCTGCAGGAGACTCCTGCACTACCTACCTTGGACTGAGTTACAGTCATCGATTCCCTTTCTACTTCCAGGCTGTTAAACTATGGTGTGACCACGTAACCCTAAGCCTAACAGAAGCACCCCAGTGACTGCAATCACCATTCATGCTCAAATTACACTCTAGTATGTCGATGGATCAGTTTTTGTCCAATGTGTACAGGAGAGTTTTCTGACACAGTATATCGAAGGGCCGACAAGAGGGGAGGTCACATTGGATCTGGTACTTGGTAATGAACCAGGCCAGGTGTTTGATTTAGTGGTAGGTGAGCACTTTGGAGAGAGTGACCATAATTCGGTTACATTTTGTTAAGCGATGGAAAGGGATAGGTACATGCCACAGGGCAAGAGTTATAGAATCTTGAGGCTAGAATCTGATTGCTACTCTAAAAGTGGCATTGAAGAGAATATACCAATCCAGTTTCCATTTTGAAACAAATTTGCAGATATACTCATCTGACTCTGCCTCATGCAGGTAAGTTCTTGTTCACACTGACCATTCACCCTTATATGATTAATGAAGCAGATGCGTGTTGTTGGAGTGCATTGATTGACAGGCCATCTGATGTAGTTTTGAAAAACCATGTGTTCCATGGTTTAAATAGGTATCGTTTTTGACATTTCCCAAGGGCTGTTATTAACAGTGTGAAGACTTGATTGAGTTTCAAATACTCCAAAATTGCTTTCTCTGCAGAAGTGTTGGGCTCACATTTTGATTGACAGTTTTAAGAGGATACTAAAAGATGATCTGTCTTTGATTTGTTTCATGAAATAGAAGATTGTTTATTCCTCCAACAGATTAATCATTTGATAGGAGTTAAATTATTTCAATGGATTTCACGTATTAGAGGCTTTTTCGTATCAAACTTGTACGATTGGGAATTCTCTCAGGTTGTTAGAAGTTTAACTGTTTTCAAATTCACATGACTCCTGTGGTCTGATGGATGAGCACTTGAGGGACCAATAGACTTTTATACAATTAGGCCAAAGTCTCAGAGAACCAGGGTGGGATTTCTCACAAGTCCAGTTTGGTACTCCTCCACGTCGGTGACAGCCTTTAATATGTATTTGGTGGGGGAAGCCCCATTTTCCTAGAATAAATTATGAAAGGTGTTTTTGAAAGAGGTTGAGTCTTTTGGGTGTGCCATGATGATGAAAATCCAACCCTTGTTCAGGCAGTAATGCAAGATCCTGAATTCCAAGAGGAACAGAGTCCCTCAAATTCACAGCTTGATAATGGTACCATTTGTATATTAAAGGGCAGATCAGAGGACAGCCTGCCTGGCCAATGCTGATTTCTTCATAAGTACATTACAACCACGTGAAGAAGGCTAAAATCACTGGCTGAGAATGAGGCTATACCACTCTCCAAATAAAATGAAGCTAACTAATTTTCACTGTATCAGTAAGAAACCAAGTACAAGTGAATGAATGAACAATTTTATGATCTGCTTGTTCCAAGAAAAAATAATAAGGATGTGATGTCAAACATAAATGCACTGGTGCATAGTTTAAAAAGGGATAGTGCCCACTCCAAGGTAAAATGAAATGTGCATACAACTTACAAGTCTGTACCTTGTCTTTGAGATTAGATTAGATTAGATTCCCTACCGTGCGGAAACAGGCCATTCAGCCCAACCAGTCCACATGTAAGTTTCTAACCTGGACTATAGTTTAGTTGGTGTCTTGGATCATCAGCAATAGTGAATATTGTACTTATCTTTTGAATTCTCAGTGTTCTGATTTTTCTTTTTAGTCTGTATTGTAGCCAGGTGCCTTTTTCTTCTTGAAAGAGCAAGCAATTGATTTCCGGCATTTGGTTCTGCTCTTTTACTTTCATCCTCCTCTTCTAACCAAAAGCAGCTTCTTAAAACACAAGTTTGTTTGCATATTTCCATGTTTGAGTTAATTGTCTCCAAGCTTGATAATTGTAAATGATGTTTCAATCTCCAACATGCAAGCTTTCTCATCAAGGTGTAAACTAAAAGGTGTGATCAAGTGTTTTTTCATAACACCTGCAGTGTTGCATCTGCAGTCTGGTAATAGCATTGTTGGATAAGGCTGATGATATGAGACTTTACAATGGACTGGATCAAATTAACTGCAAGCCAAACCAAAGACATTGTAAAAATCGTTTACCAAATAATTAGTTCCAAGGTGAATAGGTTACTGCACCCAAGTTCCAGCAGCAGTTAGGAAGAATGAACAAAATTACATTCCAGCTGCATTAAAGACCAACCAAGCAGCTAGGTTATGATTGAGACTATAAAAGGGAGAAAGGTTTGCAGAAATCAAAGGAATTTGGCAATTGCTAGCTATGAATGGTTAAAACCATTTGGAATTGGACAAGGTTTACAAGGAATTCCAAATAAGGAAATTGGAATGCCAACTTGGCAGGTGTGAACCTTATAAAAAGCAGCACAAAAAAAATCTCAATGTTAGCAGGAGCTCTGAGACTAACAACTGTGAAGAAATACCCTATATCAGGAGGAGGAGTGATGATGGACAAAGACGAGAGTGGTCCTAAAGGAAGAGTGCCAAATTGGGAGAAGGCCATCTAAACGAAAATTCAACAGGAACTGGGGAATGTGGATTGGGAGCAACTGTTTGAGGGTAAATCCACATTTGATATGCAGGAGGCTTTTAAAGAGAGGTTAATTAGAATGCAAGACAGACATGTATCTATACAAATGGGATAGAAATGGCAAGATTAAGGAACCATGGATGACAGGTGAAATTGTGAGACTAGCTAAGAGGAAAAAGGAAACATACATAAGGTCTAGGCGACAGAAAACAGACAAAGCTTTGGAAGAATATCAGGAAAGTAGGACCAATCTGAAATGAAGAATTAAGAGGGCTAAGAGTCGTTATGAAATATCTTCAGCAAACAGGGTTAAGGAAAATCCCAAAGCATTTTATTCGTATATAAAGAGCAAGAGAGTAACTAGAGAAAGGATTGGCTCACTCAAGGACAAAGGAGGAACTTTACACATGGAGTTAGAAAATGGGTGAGATTCTTGGTGAGTATTTTGTGTTGGTATTCACTGAGGAGAGGGACATGATGGATGTTGAGGTTAGGGATAGATGTTTGATTACTCCAGGTCAAGTTGGCATTAGGAGGGAGGCAGTATTGGGTATTCTAAAAAGCATGAAGGTGGACAAGTCACCAGGTATGGATGGGATCTATCCCAGGTTACTGAGGGAAGTGAGAGAGGAAATAGTCGAAGCATTGACAGATACTTTTATAGCATCCTTGAACACGAGTGAGGTCCTTGAGGACTGGAGAATTACTAATGTTGTCCCCTGTCTAAGAAGGCTAGCAAGGATAATCCAGGTGATTACAGACCTGTGAGCCTAACGTCAGCGGTTGGGAAGCTGCTGGAGAAGATAGTGAGGGATAATATATATTTACATTTGGAAGAAAATGGGCTTATCAGTGATAGGCAACATGGTTTTTTGCAGGGAAGATCATGTCTTACAACTTAATAGAAATCTTTGAGAAAGTGACACAAAGTTGATTGATGAAGGAAGGTCTGTGGATGTCATATACATGGACTTCAGTAAGGCATTTAATAAGGTTCCCCATGGTAAGCTGATGGAGAACGTGAAGTCACATGGGGTCCAGGGAATACTAACTAGATGGATAGAGAACTGGCTGCACAACAGGAGACAGAGAGTAGTAGTGGAAGTTTCACAAAATGGAGAACTGTGACCAGTGGTGTTCCACAGGGATCCGTGTTGGGACCACTGTTGTTTGTGATGTATATAAATGATCTGGAGGAAGGTACAGGTGGTCTGATTAGCAAGTTTGCAGATGACACTGAGATTGGTGGAGTAACAGATAATGAAGGAGACTGTCAGAGAATGCAGCAGAATATAGATAGATTGGAGAGTTGGGCAGAGAAATGGCAGATGGAGTTCAATCCGGGCAAATGCGAAGTGATGCATTTTGGAAGATCCAATTCTATCACGAATGCAAAAGCTCTGGGGAAAATTGATGTGCAGAGAGATCTAGGTGTTCTTGTCCATTGTACCCTGAAGGTGGCAATGCAGGTTGATAGACTGGTCAAGGAGGCATACGGCATGCTTTCCTTCATCAGGAATACAAGGGTTGACAGGTCATGTTACAGTTGTATAAAACTTTGGTTTGGCCACATTTGGAACACTGTGTACAGTTCTGGTCACCACATTACCAGGCGGATGTATGGAGGGCGCTAGCTACGAAGACAGCTTTAGTAGATTAGGAATATTTTTCTTTAGGAAGACGGATGTTGAGTGGGGACCTGATTGAGGTCTACAAAATCATGACAGGTATAGACAGGGTGGATAGCAAGAAGCTTTGCCCAAAAGGGGGGACTCAATTACTAGGGGTAACGAGTTCAAGGTGAGAGGGGAAAGGTTTAAGGGAAATATGCATAGAAAGTTCTTTACACAGATGGTGGTGGGTGCCTGGAACATGTTGCCAGTGGAGGTGGTAGAGGCAGGCACAATAGCATCATTTAAGATGTATCTAGACAGATACATGAATAGGCAGGGGGCAGATGGATACAGATCCTTAGAAAATAGGTGACAGGTTTAGATAGAGGATCTGGAGGGCAATCTTGGAGGGCTGAATGGCCTGTTCCTGTGCTGTAATTTTCTTTGTTTTTTGTTCTTTGTTCATGAGGTTCCAGCTGACCCAGCTGCTAACTCTCCTGGGTAAAAATGTTTGGGATTGCTTACAGAACCCAGGGTAGGAAAGGACAGTGGTTGAGATTTCTCCAGTAGCTAAAGGGATCATTCACTTAAGTACTTCATATTTTATTTTTGTTTTGCAGGGCTCTAAGTGTCTCCACTGTATCTTTGTCTTTGCATATGCTGTTGTCTCACAGAGATGGACAACAGGACAAGGCTCAAAGCTTAACTGTCATGGTTCAATTCACTTCAAAACATTGCCACATGTGGCCAGGTGATATCTGTGGCCATTTTAAAATCACTGTGTTTGGTTTCTCTTGTAAAACTATTTCAGTCCATGAAAATTTCAAGGATTAAATCAGGCAACAGAAATCAAAAATAGCCCATATTTTATAACATGACAAGTATTATTGATGAACATTCACAAGAGTGCTGCACAAAGAAATCTCTCCCCATGGGTCCCAACTTCAAAACTTAAGCACATTGTGAACGTTTTTGCCAGTTCTACTGCTCCTTTGCTGTACTTCGTTGGAAGACCTACATAAAATAAAAATAAAGACACCAATCACATGATATTTTTGTTGTGTTCATAGTGATCTATGAAATATGATGAATGGCACAATGGTTCAATGGTTCGTACTGCTCTCAGCACCAGGGACCCAGGATCCATTCCAACTTTTAGTGACTGTCTGTGGAGTTTGCACATTCTCCCCCTGTCTGCGTGGATTTCAGCCAGGTGCTCTGCTTTCTTCCCACCGTCCAAAGATGTGGCCATGCTAAATTATCTGCAGATTCTAGGGATGTGCAGGCTAGGTGGATTAGATAGAATAAATGTGGGTTACAGGGATAGAGTAAGGGGTTGGCTCTTGGTGGAATGCTTTTAAGAGGGTTGGTGCAGACTTGATGGGCTGAGTGGTCTCTTTCTACACTGTGTGGATTCTATTCATTATCTAAAGTGAAAATATTGCTCCAATTCTTATTTCAGTTCTAACTTTTCATGCTGTCTTATAATAAAAAGAAAAATGACATTCAAAGAATTGCAACATGGTTGTGTCCAATTACATTGGCTTTCATTTTTAGAGATACCACCTCTGCTGTATCTGGTTTTTCCCCTCCTCCCCATAAAAATTACTTTAACCCTCATAAAGACAGCTTCTTCCTCACACTGCGCCAATCTTTGCTATTTTCTGTTTAAATACATCTGAATTAATCAAATCTAATCTAGAATTACGCCATTCACATTAATCAATATAACATGTTGACGCTGGATTTACATATTCCTATTCTCTATATTTTTGTTGGGGTAGCTTATAAAACAAAATTACAAAAGAAAATCCCTGACCTAGTCCCAGATGCTGGTTTATTTTGATTTTCCAGTACATCCTAATTTAAGTAGCAAGTTGTCCTGAAATCTGCATCAGCCTAATTACTGTATTAACATCTACATGCCCTGAGGAGCAAAACATCATTTTTATGTCAATCAGGGCTGCTACTGATCCTATCCTCCTCATGCTCTGTAACCATGGGTGGTAAAGATCAGGAAGCAGCCATTTGTAGCACTATTTAAAGAGCTCTTAAGCTACAGGCAGATAATGCTGACAGCAGATTTACCAATGACTTATTCATTTATTTTTTGAACTTTTGAACCTTAAAGACCTTCTTCAGTTCAACTCTGCTGTTTCCTGTGCTCTTTGTATTTCCTTGTAACTTGCTGATTTGCACCCTGCTTCCTTGATAATATGAGGCCTTCTCTTTCCAGTCCTGCTGTAGACCTACTTCAGCCTTTGGCATGTCAGGCTGCCTACCTGGGAAGGCTGTGTTCAAGCATGTTTCAGGGATTTTATAGAATAGATGCAGAAAAACATTTTCCTTCAGTGATGGAGATCCAGAATTAGGGAGCATCAATTTAAAATTAGAATGGAGCTATTAAAAGTATAATATAGATGTACTTATCCATACTAAAATATAGTGGAAGTTTGGAATTCTACCTCCAAGAGACAGTGGATATAAGATCAATTGAAATCTTCTTTCCTGACCTCTCCGCCCCCACCCCCTCTCCGGCCTATCACCCTCACCCTCACCTCCTTCCACCTATCGTATTCCCAGTGCCCCTCCCCCAAATTCCCTCCCCCCCTACCTTTTATCTCAGCCCGCTTGGCACACCAGCCTCATTCCTGAAGAAGGGCTTATGCCCGAAATGTCGATTCTCCTGCTCCTCGGATGCTGCCTGACCTGCTGTGTTTTTCCAGCAACTGAAATCTTTGAAAGTCTGAGATCGCTGTATAATTGTTGGATAAAGGAATCAAGGAATATCAAACAAGGTGGATAAATGGTATTCAGGTGCAGATCAGAGATGGTCTAAATAAATGGCAGACAAGGATTAAGTATTTGAATAGTTCTTTGCTTTTCCTATAAAAAAAGTCCATTAATTCTCCAGTGTTTAAGCGATGCCTTATCATGTAAATTGACTCAGCCTCTTCCAGCCCCTACTGTCCACCAGAGGTATGTCAGAAATAAATATCAATTCCATGCTATATATGTTTCTGTATCACTTCATTTATTAATATTATGATAGGTATTCTTGTCTATCAGTGTTAAAATTTTTACAATTTTTTTTGGGACTTTACATGTCATTATATTTATTTGAATTGCCTGTATTAATAAGCTTTCTGATGATGTGGGCTAATTTACTCCTGGCCAGAACTTTGTGTGCGAATGACTGACAGCATTATTGTCCTGGTGTCCCCACAAATCTGTTACAAATGTAAGATCCTGTCATTTCTAGATACTTCTAGTTCCCAAAGAAAAACAAAGGGCAGGTAAAAGGAATTGTCAAACACGAACACCTGCTTATTTTGTGTCTTCATCTGACAGACTTTGGACTCTCAGGCTAATGTGTCTTCAGCAAATAAGACACTTAAAACAGAAAATGACTCAAAACAAGTGGTGGGTGGACAAATAATCTGTCAAGTACAAAGTAAAGCTCACAACTTTCATCATTCAATATGTTAGGAAAAACCATTAGACTGAAACTGAAGGAGAAATTATCCAATTTTTTTTATATTCAGGCTGTAACATTTATGTATTTTTTTCTTCTTTAATTCTCAGAATCTGCCATCTCTTTTCTCTCTGATAGTTTTTCTTTTTCAGATCACACCAGGTCATTCATTTTATAAAGCTGATAGCAAGCTTCAAAGGCTGAACCGCTAGGAGTTCAGTTTGGCTCACCCCCTGATAATGGACACAGCATGTTGTGAGTGTGATTAACTTGCACCCGTTAATTGGACAGTAAGCAGGATGCCAACTTCATGTAGCCAGCTCATTTTCATGATCTCTCCATGCGGCCAGCATTCACAGCACTCTTCATTAGTTGTGCCTATCAGAAGGGTTGCTTGTATTGTAAGTGCCCACTACTATTGAAAACAAACCTACTCTGCTAGAAGAGAAAACACATTGTGACTGCTGGTGATGCTAGCATTTCTGTTTTCAGCAGCAGGATCTGAGGGAGCTTGGACCAGGGGCCTGCCGGGAAAGGTGAGTCACTAATTTCAATCTTTAAAACCTTACTTTGAGCATCAGAGCCCTCCATTTCTGTTTTCAGCAGCAGGAAGAATGGGAGCTTGGACCAGGGGCCTGCCAGGAAAGGTGAGTCACTAACTTAAATCTTTACATCTGACATCGGAGAGCAGAGGTTTCTGGGAAAGGACGGACTTTTTTCCCATCAGTTATATAAGTGAGTGATTTCTGAACCCAAAATCCTACCCTTGTAGGGCTTCCTACCCATCCACCTCCTCTAACCTTAAACACCAGGGACACATCAGGTAAGCTTCTCTTCTTTTTTACTTTCTGATAAAGGGACTTGCAGGGATGGCAGTGCAGGGAGAAGAATGTTCCTCCTACATGATGTTTGAGGTGAGGAATGTCATTAGTGTCCCATCCAAGTACATCTTCAGGAAATGCACCCAACTCTTGCTCCTCCAAAACCGTGTTAGGGAACTGGAGCGGGAGCTGGATGAACTTCGGATCATTCGGGAGGCAGAGTCTATGGCAGATAAGAGTTACAGGGAAGTAGTTATTTCTAGGCACGGAAAAAGCTGGGTAACTGTTAGAAGGGGGAGAAGCAGTCAGTGCAGGGATCCCCTGTGGTCATTCCCCTGAAAAACATGTATACCATTTTGGATACTGCTGGGGGGACACCTTACCGGGGCATGCAATAGGGCCCAGGTCTCTGGCACAAAGTCTGTCCCTGTTGCACTGAAGGGAAGGAGGGAAAGGAGGAGAGTGTTAGTCATTGGGATGCAGTAGTTAGAGGGTCAGATAAAAGGTTTGTTGGGAATGAAAGAGACTCACGGTTGGTGTGTTGTCACCCAGGTGCCAGGGTCTGCTATGTCTTGGAGTCCTGAGGGGAGAGGGGACCAGAACCAAGTCATGGTCCATGTAGGTACCAACGACATAGGTAGAAAGAGGGATAGGGATGTAAGGCAGGATTTCAGGGAGCTAGGGTGGAAGCTGAGAGCTAGAACAAGCAGAGTTGTTATCTCTGGTTTATTACCTGTGTCACGTGATAGTGAGGTAAGGAACAGAGAGAGATACCAGCTGAACACATGGCTGTAGGAATGGTGCAGGAGAGAGGATTTCAGGTATATGAGTAATTGAGGCTCATTCTGGGGAAGGTGGGACTTCTACAAACAGGACAATCTTCACTTGAACCAGAGGGGTACTAATATCCTGGGTGGGAAATTTGCTAGCGCTAGTGCAGCAGGGTGTAAACTTGTGTTGTAGTTCCGGCGCACAGGAGGATGTGAGTAGGGAGGACAGGGACAAGATTTCGCGGTCACAGGAGTGTGCTGGCATATGACAAGATGGTTTGAAGTGTGTCTACTTCAATGACAGGAGTATCCAGAATAAGGTAGGTGAGCTTGCAGCATGGATAAGTACCTCGGACTTCGATGTGGCCATTTTGGAGACATGGATAGAGCAAGGTCAGGAATGGATGTTGCAGGTCTCAGGGTTTACATCTTTCATTAAGATCAGAGAAGGTGGTAAAAGAGGGGGAGGTGTGGCTTTGTTAGTCAAGGACAGTATAAGGGTGGCTGAAAGAACTTTTGACGAGGACTTGTCTACTGAGGCAATATAGGCTGAGGTTAGAAACAGGAGAGCAGAGGTCACACTGCTGGGAGTTTTTTTATAGACCTCTGCAAAGTTCCAGGGATGTGGAGCAGAGGATTGGCAAAATGATTCTGGGCAGGAGTGAAAGGAACAGGCTGGTCATTATGGGGGACTTTAACTTTCCCAACATTGACTGGAAATGCTATAACTCTAGTATGTCGATGGATCAGTTTTTGTCCAATGTGTACAGGAGGGTTTTCTGACACAGTATATCGAAGGGCCGACAAGAGGGGAGGCCACATTGGATCTGGTACTTGGTAATAAACCAGGCCAGGTGTTTGATTTAGTGGTAGGTAAGCACTTTGGAGAGAGTGACCATAATTCGGTTACATTTTGTTAAGCGATGGAAAGGGATAGGTACATGCAACAGGGCAAGAGTTATAGATGGGGGGAAAGCAATTATAATGCGATTAGGCAAGACCTAGGAGGCATACAATGGGGTAGTAAAATGCAGGGGATGGGGACAAACAAAAAGTGGAGCTGGTTTAAGGAACAGATATTGTATGTCCTTGATAGGTATGTCCCTGTCAGACAGGGAGGAAATGATAAGGTAAGGGAATAGTGGTTTACTAAAGAAACTGTATCTCTTGTTAAGCAGAAGAGGGAGGTTTATGTGATGTTGAGACCAGATGGTTCAGATGAGGTGATGGAGCGTACAGATTAGCTAGGAAGGATTTGACATGAGCAGTCTTTAACAGGGAGAATAAAGGAGAACCCTAACACTTTCTATAGGTATGTGAGGAATAAAAGGGTGACTAGGGTAGGAATAGGGCCAGTCAAAGACTGAAGTAGGAAGTTATATATGGACCCTGTGGAGATTGGAGAGGTGCTAAGTGAATATTTCTCATCTGCTTTCAATCAGGAAAAGGAGAATATTGTAGAGGGGAAGACTGAGATATGGGTTATTAGACTAGAAAGGATTGAGGTTAGTAAGGTGTGAAAGCAGGTAAGTCCACTGGGCCGGATGGGTTTTATCCGAGGATTCTCTGGGAAGCTAGGGAGGAGATGGTGGAAACTTTGGCCTTGATCTTTGAGTCATCATTGTCTACAAGTTCAGTACCAGAGGACTGGAGGATTGCAAATGTTGTGCCCTAGTTCAAGAAGGGCAGTAGAGATGACCCAGGAAATTATAGACAGGTGAGCCTTACAGCTGTTGAAGGAAAAGTTTTGGAAAGGATTTTAGAGATATGATTTATAATCATCTCGCATGCAACAATTTGATTGGAGATAGTCAACATGGTTTTGTCAAGGACAGGTCATGTCTCACAAACCTCATTGAGTTTTTTGAGAAGGTGACCAAGTGTGTAGATGAGTGTAGGACAGTTGAAGTGGTGTAAATGGACTTCAGTAAAGTCTTTGGTAAGGTTCCACATGGTAGGCTGTTGGAGAAAATGCAGAGGTATGGGATTGAGGGCAATGTAGCAGTGGATTAGAAACTGGCTTTCTGTAAGAAGGCAGCGAGTGGTTGTTGATGGAAATATTCAGCTTGGAGTCCGGTTACTAGTGGCGTGCCACAAGAATCTGTTTTGGGACCACTGCTGTTTGTCATTTTTATAAATGACCTGGATGCAGGCATAAGTGGATGGGTTAGTAAGTTTGCAAATGACACTAAAGTCGGTGGAGTGGTGGACAGTGTGGAAGAATGTTGCAGGGGGACTACAACAAACAGCAGAATTGGTCTGAGAGGTGGCAAATGGAGTTCAGTGCAGATCAATGTGAGTGATTCACTTTGGGAAGAATAACAGGAAGGCAGAATATTGGGTCAATGGAAAGATTCTTGGTAGCGTGGATGTGCAGAGGGATCTTGGTGTCCATGGACATAGATCCCTGAAAGTTGCCACCCAGGTTGATAGTGCTGTTAAGAAGGCACATGGTGTGTTCGGTTTTATTGGTAGAGGGTTTGAGTTCCAGAGCTGTGATATCATGCTGCAACTGCACAAAATGCTAGTGCAGCCACACTTGGAATCTTGTGTACAGTTCTGGTTGCCCCATTACTGGAAGGATGTGGAAGCATTCGAAAAGGTGCAGAGGAGATTTACCAGGATGTTGCCTGATCTGGAGGGAAGGTCTTATGAGGAAAGGCTGAGGGACTTGGGTCTGTTCTCATTGGAGAGAAGAAGGCTAAAAGGGGATTTAATAGAGACATACAAGATGATCAGAGGACTAGATAGGATGGACAGTGAGAGTCATTTTCCTAGGATGATGATGTTGGCTTTTACAAGGGGGCATAGCAGCAAATTGAGGGATGATAGATTTATGACAGACGTAGGTTCTTTACTCAGAGAGTGGTAAGGCCCTGGTGCTAATGTAGTTATCTCAGCCATGTTAGGGGCATTAAACAGTCCTTGGATAAGCATATAGATAATGATGGAATAGTGTAGGAGGATGGGTTTAGATACAGCGCAATATCGAAGACCTAAGGGCCTGTTCTGCACTGTATTGTTCTATGTTCTATGTTCTATGATGCTGAGGTCATTCGGAATATTGAGCTGTGAAAGAATCAGCAATGACTGACTATGGGACAGCATAGGTACCAAGATTTTCAAAAGCAGTACCAGAGGCTTTGGTGAAAAGGTTAAAAGAAGGAGGATGTTCTGTACTCTTATGTATCCAGAGATCCTCTAGACAAAGGTACAGAAGACAAGAGATGGTGGAGGAGATTGATGTCATGACTCATACATGATATTCATAGCCTCACTTCACTTCACCCTTACTTGTTTAGCACTGTTGTAGGTGTTGCATCCGCACCTCAAAGCTTGTACACGTTTCTAACTATTCAACTAGATCAGAACAGCACACACAAAATTCATTGACATACTTCCCACTTCCTTGCAGGAGAAGGTGGCACCCAACCTGAGGCAGCTCAAATTAGCAGGAAGCAGAAAGCTATGCCTGTGAGTTTTAAATTCTATGGAGTATATAATTTGATGGTAAGGGCTGTGTTTGAGGTCATGTTCACCAGGACGCCTGAATCTTTTAAGGATCATTAATCCTCCTCTCTCTCATTCCAGTTCTTCACCCTCATCCCTCGATCTATTCAGGCGAATGCAGACAAAATAAGTAGACACGCCTGACTTTCTTTTCTTTTCTCATCATTTCCTGACCCTTGTTCCTCTTCCTTTACTTAGAAACTGGAAGCTGTGCAGCAGAGTAGAAAGAGCAAGATGAAAGTGAAGATGAAGGATCATAGTCACTTAATATCACATAGCAGTAATGGCTAAAATATTGACACCGCATGAAGTTTTGTGGGTGGCATAGAGCTGAGATCTGATGCATTGAAACAATAGGCAAAAATGCACTGAAGCCAGAGCTAAGGAAAGAATCACAGAACCATTTCATTGCAGAAGGAGGCCAATTTGCCATCATGGCCGCACTGTCTTTTTGAGCAATTTGACTTAGTGCCAAATCCCTGCCATTTCCCCACTGTTTCTATTTAAGTGATCATCTAATGATCCAATTCAACCTAAGTCCACCACATTTCTGGACAGTGTTTTCCAGACCTGATCCACTCACTGTCTGAAAGAGTTTTTTTTCTCAGTTTGTATTTTCTTCTTATGCAAAATATTGTGCCCTTGGTTTCTTGTGGTGCAGATGGTAGTGCCTTTTTTTTGGGGATCAGCAGAAATAGGCTCTAGTCCTATCTGCTATAAAGGAGTGTAATAATAACTCTGTACTGTTTGATTAGAAGATATAGAAAACTCTGCCCTCTGACTCGCGACCTTTTCAGTTTTGTCCGGACCCTTCTTGATTTTGAAAACCTGTATTAAGTCTCCTCTTAGCCTCTTCTCTACAAGGTAAACAGTCACAACTTCTCCAATCTATCATCATAACTGAAGTATCTTATCCCTGGAACCATTCTCATGCACTTCCTCTGAAAACTTTCCAATGCATTCACATTCCTCCAAAACTGTAAGCCCCATAATGGTTCACAATACTCCAAATGAGGTCTAACCAGTGTCCTATATATGTTGAGCATAACCTCTTTGCTCTTATACTCCATAGTTCTATTAATAAAGCCTAGAATACAGTTTGCTTCTTTAACAGTTGTCTCTATCAGTCCTGCCATATTTATTGTCTTATTTACCTGCTGAAAAGCCAACAGTCATTGTCAATAGAAGAGAGGGATTCGGGACAATTGTGAATTTTTCTGTTGTGTGCTAAAAGGGAGAACTTTGTGAAAGGAAATGTGGGACCATTAGAGATGGGTGAAGTTCTAATCATGGAATCCCTATGTGTGGAAGTAGGCTATTCAGCCTATCAGGGGCACACCAACCCTCTGAAGAGCATGCCACCCAGACTCAACTTCTAACCTAAAACTCCACATTTCTCATGGCTAATCCAACTAGTTTGCACATCACTTGTCACTATACACAATTTACCCTGGCCAAACCACCTAACCAGCACATCTTTGGAGTTGGGAGGGAAACAGAGAACCCAGAGGAAACCCATACAGACACAGGGAGAACATGTAAATTCCACACAGACAGTCACCCAAGGGTGGAATCAAACCTGGGTCCCTGGTGTTATGAGGCAGCAGTGCTAACCACTGAGCCACCCCTGCAGAATATGAATATAACAGATACGTTGACCAAATACTTCAGGCTGGATTATATGTTAAGGGCGGTCTCTCCTCACTTGAGTATCTTTTTCAAGGCTGATTCCAGCTCCATAAGGCTACAATCAACCCTGAGCCAGCAGTCATGTTGGGCAGGACAGGTGGGTATATATGTGCAGAGAGGCAGTACAATTGAGGTGGTGGCCTCTGATTGGCAGAGGGACCCTTGGAAAAAAGGCACAGACTTTCACAGACTAACAGCTTACAGGGCTAAGTCTTCCAGGGTACACTTAGAAATGGGATCTCCCACTGCTCCTTACATTAGAGAAACAGTGAGATAAATCCCTTATTTGGGCATGAATTGCTCCCTTAGGAGCCTCAATGGACCACAAGAGAGAAGCTTACACAATGCCTCTCCCACCACCAGTAAATGTAGCACAGGTGATGACGAGAGCTAGCAGTAGACCTGTTGCTAATGGATCAACACCCTAATTTATAGATACATCCACCCACTTTCCTACCTGTAGCTGGTTTGTAAAATTTAGCCCCTTGACCCCAGTCTTTAAACTCAAAGGCACAAAGTAGTTCCTGAAAAAATAACCAAGAAAGAATCCAGCTAAATGAGAAACTTTAAATTAAACATTTTTAACTGGCAAAATCCATGGTACTATGGAGCAATGCCAGTGTCACTATGGCCTAAACATTTGTATCTTTGGTTCATTTCAAGGACCCAGTAGAGATATATGTAGGACTCCCAGTCTGCAGCTCATCAGTGCATTCAAGAGGTGACCAATGTCTCTGCTCAAGAGATCTGGTGAATATGTAGATTTTTGCATAATACTGCAATCTCCATAGAGACCAATACATTTTGAAAATAAATTTGACCGTCCAATGAACAGCTAAAGGACGGCATAGGATTTCATGCAAACTAAAAGCAACATTAACTAAACATCATTTCACAGGGAAAGTATATTTTAATTTACTGAAACTAACCTTCCCATGTCTTTTATTACCACAGAATTTATAGCAAAAATTTACAGTGTGATGTAACTGAAACCATTGTTAACAACTAACCCGAGAGTGCAACTTTTTAAAAAAAGGTTTTGTGATTTACACATGAAAGAAGTGAAACTATCACGGTATTCTAACAGATGAAAGGCTTAACAGACAATCAATTTTTCAATGTATAATTTCAGTTACATCACACTGTAAATTTTTGCTATAAATTCTGTGTGTTAGGATTGAGCCCTCCACTACCACCTGATGAAGGAGCGATGCTCCGAAAGCTAGTGTGCTTCCAATTAAACCTGTTGGACTATAACCTGGTGTTGTGTGATTTTTAACTTTGTACACCCTAGTCCAACACCGGAATCTCCAAATTTTAGAAAATTCAGCCCAAGTGTTCACAACAAGAGGACAAGCTGACTGGTAAGGTAACATATGCTTCATATTCCCTCAGTGGGCTAACCGAACAAAGTGATGGAATTTCTTCGGCATAGGTCAGAGGTTGGTTATGATGGCCATCTACTTCCATGAATTCTCTGTTGGTTTTCCTGCACTGGACCTAAAAAGATAGATGCATAAGACTTCCAGCCAATAACTCCAGCAAAAACTCAGAAATTCAGGAGACTGGTGCTCTGAACACACCAGCAGGCTCAGTTATTGGGAAGTTCCAAATAGATTCAGACACAAGATAACAGCTGAGCATCTGCAAGTCATAGAGTCACAGAGATGTACAGAACGGAAACAGACCCCTCAGTCCAACCCGTCCATGCCAACCAAATATCCTAACGCAATCTAGTCCCACCTGCCAGCACCTGGCCCATATCCCTTCATACCCTTCCTATTCATATACCCATCCAGATGCCTTTTAAATGTTGCAATTGTACTAGCCTCCACAACTTCCTCTGGCAGTTCGTTCCATATATGTCCCACCCCCTGCATGAAAAAGTTGCCCCTTAGGTCTCTTTTATATCTTTCCCCTCTCACTTTAAACCTTTGCGCTCTAGTTCTGGACTCCCCCATCCAAGGGAAAAAATTTTGTCTGCTTATCCTATCCACGCCCCTCGTGATTTTATAAACCTCTATAAGGTCACCCCTCAGCCTCCGACGCTCCAGGGATAACAACCCCAGCTTATTCAGCCTCTCCCTATAGCTCAAATCCTCCAACCCTGGCAACATCCTTGTAAATCTTTTCTGAACCATTTAAGGTTTCACAACATCCTTCCGATAAGAAGGAGACTAGAGGTGCACGCAATAAACCAATGTCCTGTACAGCTGCAACATGACCTCCCAACTCCTGTACTCAATACTTTGACCAATAAAAGAAAGCATACCAAATGCCTTCCTCACTATCCTATCTACCTGTGACTCTACTTTCAAGAGCTATGAACCTGCACTCCAAGGTCTCTTTGTTTAGCAACACTCCCTGGGACCTTACTATTAAGTGTATAAGTCCTGCTAAGATTTGCTCTCCCAAAATATAGCAGTTTGCATTTATCTAAATTTAATTCCATCTCCCACTCCTCAGCCTATTGGCCATCTGATCAAGATCACGTTGTAATCTGAGGTAAACTTCTTTGCTGTCCACTACATCTCCAATTTGGTGTCATCTGCAAACTTACTAAATAAACCTCTTATGCTCACATCCAAATCATTTATATAAATGATGAAAAGTAGTGAACCCAGCGCCGACCCTTGTGGCACTCCACTGGTCACAAGCTTGAATGTCATTGAATGAATTACAGCAAGGTCTCAGAGAATTAGGAGAAAGTGAGGACTGCAGATGCTGGAGATCAGAGCTTAAAATGTGTTGCTGGAAAAGCGCAGCAGGTCAGGCAGCATCCACGTTGCAGGAAAATCGAGGTTTTGGGCATGAGCCCTTCTTCAGGAATGAGGAAAGTGTGCCAAGCAGGCTAAGATAAAAGATAGGGAGGAGGGACTTGGGGGAAGGGGTGTTGGGAATGTGATAGGTGGAAGGAGGTTAAGGTGATGGTGATAAGGTGAGGGTAA
>NC_057731.1:18219240-18261070 GCF_004010195.1 Chiloscyllium plagiosum
CAGGAGGTAGAAACGGGAGGTGCGGGGTTGTGGGACTATGAGGTTGTAGGTGGTGGATGGGAGATCTCCTGAGGTGATGAGGTTATGGATGGTCTGGGAGATGATGGTTTGGTGGTGGGAGGTGGGGTCATGGTCAAGGGGACAGTAGGAGGAGGTGTCCGTGAGCTGGCGTTTAGCCTCAGCAATGTAAAGATCAGTGCGCCAAACTATCACCGTGCCTCCCTTGTCTGCCGGTTTGATAGTGAGGTTGGGGTTGGAACGGAGAGAGTGGAGGGATCTACTAACAAAGCTGTTCAAGGAAAATTAGATGGGGTGGCAGTAATTTTGTCAACAAGAAAAACGTTGAAGCACTTCCAATGTTAATGGCAACATGGAGAAAATAATCATCCCATTTTCATTGCTTATATTTCTCCATTAGCAAGGACAGCTAGGGCAATTGAAAACCCGTCTGTATTCACATATTGCATCATAGGTGCTGAAATTAAGAAACAAATGAACTCCGTCCTTGATGACAATTTGAGTCTACCTACAGCTAATGGATTGCAACAGTTCAAGAAGGCAGATCACCACCATTTTCTCAAGGGCAATTACGATTGGGTAATAAATGCTGGCCCAGCCAGTAATGCCCACATCCCATGCATGAATAAAAATAAATTAATATCTATATACAAGTTCAAAAACAAAAACAGAAGTTGCTGGAAAAGCTCAGTAGGTATGGCAGCATCTTTGGAGAAAAATCAGAGTTAACTTTTCAGATCGAATGACCTTTCTACATACAATTAAATACAATTAAAGTTATATCGAAAAACCTATAGTTTGTTTTCAATTCCAATAAGAGAAAATAACTATGATAGTATCAAAGAGAATAATCTAAAAATTATTCTCTTTGACACTATCATAGTTATTTTCTCTTATTGGAATTGGAAACAAACTATAGGTTTTTCGATATAACTTTAATTGTATTTAACCATATCTGGAAATAGTTCATTGATCTAAATGTTGTTGTATAAGTTCGTTTCCTGCCAAGATATTTACTTTCTTAATTGTTTGATAAGTAGACAACTAATCAATACGTGTGAATTAAGCAGGTAGTTCCTTTAATATAAAGACAGGACCACAGAGAAATTATTATAGTCAACGTTTATGATGTGTGAGAAGATTTTACCTCAATAGTTCATTTGTAACTGTTTCCACTTGCAGACGGACAAATCAAAGCAAGTTTAACTTAGGTTTGAACTTTTTGCCTTGTTCTAGTTTTGTCTAACAAAGCAAACCATCAAGTCAAACTTGTACTAAATAGGAGGAATGCAAAGGAATACATCCAGTCAGAGCTCTTAATATATTTGACCTTTTATGCTCTAAGCTTTCTTTATTGTTACATTGTGTTGAATAATTAGCACTCCATTTTTTCTGGAAATAATTGGAACATATTCGACCTGGCATATTTATTTTCAGCTGTGATTGCCCTACTTTGCAATTTTATTCAACATTGCAAATATGTAGAGCTGGATATTTTGCAGAGAAGGGTTGATTCCTGATTACTTTAAACATGGCTGGCTAGATGCTAAGCTTTCACCCACATTTCCAGTAGATCACATTATTAACAACAGAGGAAAGCATTGGTATAAATTGCACTGCTGTGAAACTCAAATTTAGCAAGGCCGTTTAAAATTTAGTTCCAAATTCAAACAGGTTCAATTTTAGCTGATCCAAGGACTTTAAACATTGTGTGGGAGGCAGGAATTGATAGAGGAGATGTAAATGTTCTTGAAGAATGGATAAGGTCTATTTAAGTGCAATGACATAAAGTTATATGCATACCAATGCCTTAAAACTTGAAAAAGAAACAGGTGCCAGTTGTCAGTTAATGTAAAATAGCTGACACTCCCCACTGTTATGTATTGATTAGCAGGGCATCTGGTGTAGCCTAGAACATAACTATTATCTGTTCCTCCAGTTTTGGTACACTTAATTGTTGAGATTTCCCAAGAGCTGTTATTGCAATAGAATCTGTTTTAAATTCTTGACTAAGCTGCAAAATTGCAAAAACAATTATCACAACAGAAGGCCCAGTTCACATTTCGAATGACTGTTTTCAATGGAAATGGTGGAGGTAATCACACAGTGGTCCAGTTACTGGACTTCGAATCCAGGACCCTAAGCTAATGCTTTCATAGGTTCAAATCCCACTCGGCACCTGGCAGTGTTTAAATCTGGAATTGAAAGCTAGGCTGAGTATTTTTAGTCATGAATCTATAACGAATTGTCATTAAAACCCATCTGGTATGCTGATATCATTTAGAGAAGGAAATCTGCCATCCTTATCCAGTGTAAATTATAAATGACTCCAGACCAAGACCAGTTTTTGGTAAATTACCCTCTGATATCGTCTAGAAAGCCTTTTGTTGAAGGCTGGACAAGAAATGCTGGCCTTGTCAGTGACGCCTAAATCCTATGAAATAATAAAGATGAAAGAAGGTATTAAATAATCTGTTGTCTTTATTGATGAATACAAGTTGTTTCTTTCTATGACAAATTTATTACGTGAGTGGATTTAAAATCCTTGAATGGGTTTCTTGAATGACAATTCTTTTAGTATCAAGGCTGTGTGAATAAGAGCTTTTACTAATTGTGAGACGTTTAATTATTTTCATTTTCAAAGCTCCTGAGGTCTTGGATGAGTGGTTCTGGAGACTCAATGAGGGTGCAAGGTGGCATGGAGATATTATAGGGCAAAAAGTAATGGCAAAGGGCTCAAAATACTTTTATGAAACTTGGCTGAAGTTCAAAGAACTGACCAAAGACTTTCTATCCAGTCCACCTAGACCCTGGTCTGCCTTAAAACTGTCTCCTGATGTGGCCGGCCTCTTTCCCCCTCTCCCTCCCTCTCTCATGTGGTGGGCCTGACTCAATTAGATACCTGACTTCCCTGAGGAAAAATCCAACATGCAAGGATAATTTCCATGAAGATGGGTCTGTCAAAACAGGCAATTTCCCAATCTGTCTCCAAGGCAAAAATCCAGTCTTGTGACGTAATGATGCTTCATGCTGACATAGGACAAGTGACCATTTCACAACATTGATGTCATATCCTGTTCCTCAGCACTTTATATCCTTAACCTCAAAGACCAAAAATTTTCACAAAAATTGAATAAATTTGAGAGAGAAGTTTGTTATTTGAGAAATATTCAAACATATATGCCTGTGTCTACTTTTCTTTTGGTTAGAAATTCATGTAAATGTTACAAGGCCTTGTAATTTTGAACAAGTGATATTCCCAATAACAATTTCATTGAAGTATGTTTGATTCTGAGTTTCAAGGCAATGAAACCTCCATTATTTGATTCCTGAATTTTCATAGAAACAAAATCTTGTGCAAAACATTGTCATATTATTCAACTATTAATGTCAGTTTTTGATATTCCTATTTCACTTCTACAGTAGTTTGACAGTGCAACAGGAATTGGCCATTGAACCACTGAAGCTCTTCCATCTTTCAAATCTGTTCTAGTCGGATATGTTTTCATTCTTTAGTGTAACTATGTATATATCAGATTTAAGTTTTGAAGATCCTTGAATATCTGCTGACTTTGATGACTCAACTGTAGTTAAGAAAATGAATTGAATCTGTTGAGCCCCATCATTGCTGCTGAGTTGATAAATAGAAGCTTCTTGTTTATTCATTCACGTGACATAGGTGTCACTGGCTAGACCAGCATTCATTGTCCCCTAGTTATAGCCCGTCGACATGTGACTTCTGACTTTGTCTACCCGTGTCCAACACCAGCATCTCCACATATTTGCCAATCTTAAATGTCTATCTCCTGGAAGCGATGTATCCCTATCTGTTCAAACCCTGGCACGTGGATTTGAACACCACATTCAAATCCCCTGTCAATCTTCTCTTTCATTGAGGAGTCCAAACTTCTGCAATTCTGTGCAGTTATTTCAATTGGAATATAATAAATGCCCCTATATTCAAAAGGTGATGGAGGCAGAAATAAGGAACTTACAGGCCAGTGAACTTAACATCTGTTACAGGGAAGATGTTAGAAGTTATTCCAAAAGATATTATTATCAGGGAATAAGAATATATCAAAGCTCTAGTAATTGAGCAGAGTCAACTTGACTTATGAAAGAAAGCACAGCGATTGGAGTCCTTTGAAGAAAGAACACGTGCTTTGAATAAATGGGAAACAGTGGATGTACTGTACTTAGATTTTCCAAAGACATTTGATAAGCTGCTATATCAACAGTTTTAATGAAAAATAAGAGCTCATGGTGGAGAGGATAACACATTGACATGGATAAAAAATTAGGCAAAAGTGAGGACTGCAGATGCTGGAGTTTAGAGCCAAGAGTGTGGTGCTGGAAAAGCACAGCAGGTCAGGGCAGCATCTCAGGAGCATTAAAATCGACATTTTGGGCAAAAGCAAAAGCAGGTTTCTGATGAAAGGCTTTTGGCCGAAACGTCAATTCTCCTGCTCCTCGGATGCTGCCTGACCCGCAGTACTTTTCCAGCACCACACTCTCGATGGATAAAAGCTTGTCTATCAAGCAGAAAACAGAGATCGCCATTAATGGGTCATTTTCTGGTTGTCAAGACCTTTAACAAATAGTGTTCTATGGAAGGCTCAACATTTTGCACAATTTAGATAAATGAATTGGCTAAATGGACTGAAGATATGATTGGTAGATTTGCTGATGACACTAAGATAGGGAGGAAGTAAATTGTGAAGAAGATAAAATGACACCAAAAAAAGGAGATAGTTAGCTAATTGAATGGACAAAGGTCTAACAAATGGTGTAAACAGGGGAAAACTTGAAATTATCCATTTTTTTGCAGGAAGGATAAAAAGACGTCAAGTGCTACAAAATGGGATTAGAATAAATAGGTGGTTGTTTTTGACCAGTATGGATGTGATGGACCGAAAGGCCTTTTTCTGTTCTGTAGATCTCTATGATTGTATGACTAAGCATATTATTTAACTGGAGAGAGATTACAGAATATTGCAAAATTGAGCTTTCTGTGTGTCTAAGTGCATGAATCACAAAAGGTCAGTCTGCAGGTACAGCAACAGTTAGGAAAACTAACAGACTGTTATCCCTTATTGCAAGGAGGTTTTAATATAAAATGAGAGAGTTCATGGTTCAGCTATACACAGGATTGCGACCATATTTTGTGAACTCTGCACAATACTCCTTGTTAAGGAACAATGAAATAGTTCAGAGAAGATTTACTAGGCTACTGCCTGAAATGTGTGGGTTGGTAGTACTTAAAATAGCTGGGGAAACTATTCCCTTTCAATAAATTGTCCACTTCATGTGAAAGCAATATTCCTTTTTCTAAGTACACAATCTTTCTGCAATGTTACTCCACATTCATCACTTTCTGCATTCACAATATTCTATTCCTACTTATCCAAAGGCAAACAATGTATTTCCAACATCAACTTTCTTCCTGTTCCTCCATCAACACCTGCCGGAACCTCCACCACCAACATTTAGTAACAGCAGTGGGTACTATCTATAAGACGCACTGCAGAAATTCACCAAAAATCCTCAGACTGCATCTTCCAAACCCACGACCGCTTCCATCTAGCAGGATGAAGCAGCAGATACATCGGAACACCAGGACCTTCAGATTCCCCTCCAAACCACTCACCAGCCTGACTTGGAAATATATTGCCGTTCCTTCACTGTCACTGAGTCAAAATCCAGGAATTCCCTCCCTAATGGCATTGTGAATCAACCCACAGCATGTGGATTGCAGTGGTTCAAGAAGGCAGCTCACCACCACTTTCTCAAGAACAACTAGGGACGGGCAATAAATGCTGGCCAGCAAGCGATGCCCACATTCCATCAATGAGTTTGAAAAATCCTGCCAGGCACAGCTCTCAGTGCTTTCCAATCATCCTCAGCACCTCAATCAGAGTTAGTCCTCAGACTTAGGTGGATTAAAAGCATTCCATCAGAATTTTAAAAATGCAACTTCAGATTCTCTTTGGAAGCTGAAGGATTCTGACACAGAATTTAAATAATTAGTGGGCTCACTGAAATCCAAAGTAATTGGAAGAGCTGTAGAAACTATCAATGTGCCTGATAGTTTTTGTAGAGATTTGATCCAGATTGTAGATTAGCCCTAGCCCTAGCTCTTAACCTAACCCAAACCTTATCACCTCAAAAATTGTACACAACCATACTACATTCAGATGGCTGGGACAGTGATATGCAACAACCAAGTCTAATAATTACCTCACCTTACCCTGCCTGAAGAACTCTCCCCCACTCAGTGCGTACAAGGTACTGCTGGAGCTCAGTCAGCTAAAAACATAAAGTTTAGCAAAATCCTTAGTGTCTTGTTAGGACCATCATTAGATATCAGCTCGCTCTCCCATCTGGAAACAAATGGGGAAAATATCAGGGCACCCCAAGTGACATGTCTACTTGATCAGGCCCCATTAATGAACCAGGGTAACCAGAGCAGCTCAAAAGGATGAACATGGATGAGAAAGATGACTTGACTCGTTATATTTCAGAAATTCAGACAATAAAAATTTGGCTTCCTCCCATTGCATCATTGAAGATTCAAATGAATCGCAGGTTTACACCTCCACTATTGCACCCAGCAGACTATTGTACAGCTTGATCACTTTTTGTATAAAGAACCTGTTTTTGGCATTCACCTCATCTTTCTCTTCCACCAGCTTGAACCTATTCTTTTGTTCTAATATAATGGCACACCCTAGAGTGGGATGTAGACTTACCTAAATCTATGAATTTATGGGAAATGGTGGTTACTAGTAATGTCACTGGTATGTAATCCTAATACTGATAGCCATAGGTTCAACTTCCACCACAGCTGTTGAATCTCAACTTAGAGAAGAAAATTCCCTATCCTTACCTGATCTAGCTACATGCGACTCTCGGTCCACACAAGGTGATTGACACTTAACTCGCCTCTGAAATTGTCTAACAAAGTGTTCAATTCAAGGATAATTAGGGATGAATTACAGATGTTAACCTTGTGAGTGAGGCAGTGAAAGAATAAAGGGAGATATTAAAAAATATTTTATATGTATTATATATATAAGATTTCTTATTGAGCATTGCCTTTGATTGTGGCAAATCTCTTGGGTTTATTCAGCATGTCCTTGTAATTAATTCTATAGATGGAGGAGTCAAATGTGAATAATGCTTTTATGTCACTTTCTCTAAACCTGAACCCTGGATTCAAATTCTGGAGTGCCCATGACATCTTTCAATAGTAAATTCAATATTAAACTGACCTAGAAATATAATTTACCATTCCACTCACTTTATATTTTGCAGAGGCACCGTGAGTCAAAACATCGAATGCCCCCAGACGTCTTTCCATTCTGCCTTTGGCTGTTTATACTCTATTCATAGTTCACAAACCTCACTGGATTGATTCTCCTGATACAGGATGTACAGTAGTAAGTTGGACCAGTAAGACCCACAAGAAAATATAGTATCCATTAAATATATTAATCATTCTTTGCTCATCCTCAGTTTTATTCTCATTGAAATCCTCTAGACCTTTCACCATTTGTTTCCTAATTCAGCTTTTGCTCATCTTTTAATGCACCAATTTCGTGGATGTAGTGACACAACAAGTAGTTTTGATACTCATCAAATTTTCCAGAGCCTTTAGTTAAATCCCATCACATCAGCTGGGGAATTTGAATTCGATTCATTAAGTAAAATCTGAAATTCAAAAATAAACATTGCAGCAGTTATGGTACAAAGGACAACATTAGGTTATTGTAATAATCCCATTCAGTTGATTAATATACTAAAGGGCTGGAAACCTATCAACTTTACACAGCCTGATCTCGAGACGTATAGCTACATGATTGAATCTTAACCTAGCAAGTTTATCAGTTATATTCAAGAAGGCAGTTTATCAGTATCTTTGCAAGGGCAATTAGGGATATAGAAGAAATATTGGCTTTACCTGGGAAGCCTACATCCTGTAAATATCCAGGAAACAGATGACATTGTGTACAAGTTGACTTTAAATCTTTGACCCCAAAATGCTTCATTTTTCATTTATTGTATGCTAGTTTTAGAAGCTTTATTGCTGGGAACAATTCCGTGAGTCTCTTTCCCTGTCGTTTATTTCTCATAACAATATCAGAAATACCCACTAGGGGTACAGCTAGACTGAGACATCTTTTTCCTTTGTTTTCAGCAACATGGCAAGCAACCAGTGTAATTGTCCTTAGGAGCAATTCTGATGGCCTGGCATAGATTTTCAGCCTCCCAAAAATATTATTTGTGCGAAAGTATTTATTTGCTCTCAAATCTCAAAACATGACTTTTGCATATATATATGAGTGTGTGTGTGTGTGTGTATGTGTGAGATCATTTTTCTTTCTGTTTCCTTCTTTTTCCTACTGATCAGGTTTTTGGATGTAGTTTTGTAATCTTCCCAACCCATCACTTCTCACTTTTCTCTGTGGGCTTCATTAAGGTAATTTTTTTTTCTGTACCTTCTTCTAATTGTCTTGATGACCTACTTAGTGTCAAGTGTTTGGAGCTGACATTTGCTAATCTTAGGGATGTATACTTCCTACATGTTCCTTTTTATGCCTCTACAGGTTTACCCTTTGTCCCTGACTGAGATATTAATAAATCATTTCTCCAAGTCAGTCTGTTTTGTTTCTTGCCTCAGGTCCTAGTACTCTGCAATTACATATTCCAGGTCTGCCCGAGATATCTTTTAGGTTTCAGCAATGCTTCTCACTCCTATAATGATATAAGTCTGCATTCATGTGTCCAATTTTATGACACTATACTCAGGGACAAAAGAATAAGTGCCTGTCATGTTCTGGGCAAGATTGTGCAAGTAAAATGCGTATTGAGCCCTCGCTCAAAAGGGATTCACTTAACACCTTCTATCCTCAGCCAGGTCATTGAATCATAGAGATGTACAGCATGGAAACAGACCTTTTGATCCAACTCATCCATGCCGACCAGATATCTTAAATTAATCTAGTCCCATTTGCCATCATTGGGCTGATACCCCTCTAAACTCTTCCTATTCATATATCCATCCTGATGCCTTTTAAACATTGTAATTGTACCAGCCACCACCACTTCCTCTGACAGCTCATTCCATACATGCACCACCCTCTGCATGAAAAATTGCTCTTAGGTTCATTTTAAATCTTTCCCCTCTCATCCTAAGCCTATGCCCTCTAATTCTGGACTCTCCCACCCCAGGGAAAAGACATTGTCTATTTACCTTATCTATGCCCCTCATGATTTTATAAACCTCTATAAGGTCACCCCTCAGCCTCTGACCCTCCAGTGAAAACAGCTCCAGCCTATTGTCCCTATCGCTCAAACTTGCTAAACTGGTTATGATGATAGTACCATTGAATATCAAGAGTAGGTGATTCGATTTTCTCTTGCTGGAAATGCTCATTGCACTTGCATTGAATAAATATTACTTGTCACTTTCATCACAAACCTGAATTAATTTCCTGTCCATTTTCATGTGGGAATAGATTTCTGCAGGATCTGGGGTGTTCAGAATGGCACATGTCACTGTACAAACATCTGTCAACATCCTAATTCCTGGTCTGGTCATGGAAGCAAGGACATTGAAGACACTGCTGCACGTGACTGAGCCTTAGAAAGTGTCCTGTGGATTATTAGTAGCAATGTTGTGGGACTGGACTGATTGGTCTTCAATACCATAACCACAACTCCAACCAGTGGAAAGCTTTCTCCTTGGTTCCCAATGACTTCAATTTTTCTAGTGTTCTTTGATTCTACACTTGGTCAAATGCTACCTTGATGTCAAGAATAGTTATTCTTATCTCATTACTTGAATTTGATCTTCGGTCCACATTTGGCCTGGAGTTGAAATGAGGTCTATATCCAAGTAGTCCTGAGTGAAACACTACCAAAGCATCGTTGAGTAGGGTATTACTCAGGTTATTGCTGAGTAAGTGCAAATTTATTGCATTTTTGGAGACACCATCCATCACTTGATGATGACTGACGTACACTGGTGGGATGAAGATTGGCTGGTTTGGATTTGTTCTGCTTTCTCAAAACAGGACAAATCTTAGTAAACTGCCACACTGCCAGTTAGATGCCAGTATTGTGGCTGTATTGGAACACCTTGGCTCAAGGCATGGCTAGTTCTGCAGCATCTCTTCAGTATTACTATGGGATGCTGTCAGAGCCCACTACTTTTGTTATCTCCACTGTCTTCATTTGTTTATTGTTGTCATGTGGAATGTAATGTCATTAACTGGTATTTGTGATTTCAGGAGGAAATTTCGAGTTGAATTATCCACTTGTCACATCCGGCTGAAGACAGAGACACTGCAGACAGTTGGTTTTGGGACCACTACTCATGTGGAGAATTAACAGAAACACGGATTGATTGAGCTGAACGTTCTGTTTCCATGATGTAAGTCTACACTGCAGAACACCCTCAGAATTTTCAAAGTATTCAGAGTTAATTTTTCTATTTCAGCAAATAATGATACTAATGAAGTAATGGACCAGATGACAACAGTACTTAGATGGCGCTGTGTGAATATGTCATTAACTGCAGAGGGTTTAGAGGGTGGCCAGCAAATCTTAGTCAAAACCTATCTTTATACCTGACACAAATGGCATGGTGGACTGTCTTATTATGGTTATTCTGCCATAAATGCCAGGAAATCAAACAGTCACTCGCATGACAGTGCGTTGTTGCTTGCAGCCAACTTGACCATTGTGAGATTGAAATAATTCGCTGTTCAAGTCGATAATGAGATTTCTCAAGGGGGTTTGTGAAACTGCAAGGATGCATGTATGACTTCTTGGATTACAGAGAATCCCACTACATTATGAAATGGCACTGTCCTGTCAGACTGCTGCTGATTGTCGATGGTGTAATGAAAGAATTACCTTGACTGAATAAACAATACCCCTGTGACACTGGACATTTCTGTGTAACTTGGAGAAAGTGAGGACAGCAGATGCTGGAGATCAGAGTCACAACTTGTTATGCTGGAAAAGCACAACTGGTCAGGCAGATTCTGTGGAGCGGGAGAGTTGACGTTTCGAGCATTAGCTGTTCATCAGCATTCTTGATGAAAAGTTCATGCTCGAAATGTTGATTCTCCGGCTCCTTGGATGCCGCCTGACCAGCCATGCTTTTCCAGAGCCACATAATTTCTGTGTAACTTATTGGTTAATGTTATTGCTATCCTCAGGTGTGCTTGAATTAGCTAATTATGAAAATTTTGTTGCACCTACTCAATTTTAGAGATGGTTGGCTCGGTATCATTCTTACTAATACTCACTCCTCTGATGCAAATTTTTATTTCTAAAAATGAAATTATGGGTTTCAGGTAATATAACCCTTCCCCCACTTTCCCTCACCATCCCCTTTCCAACCCATCTATACAAGGCAAGTACATTTCGGCTTTCAGCATGCTGGGTGCAAGTACAAGTGAGCTAGGGAAATGGGAGTGGCAGCTGAATGGAGTCCCTCACCCCCGATTCTGACCCTCACCCTGATAAAAGCAACTGGAAGACTGTGGGGATATGGCAGAATTGTGCTGTTGTTAACATGCCCCATTCACTTTTCTAATCAATCTGCTGATGATCTGTTCTGCTCTTACCTAAGGCAAGACATCGCGTTCATTAGCAATCACAATGCCTGCCTCTGATAGTTGCAAACAATGATGTCAGCCAGACCTGTCATTGCAAATGGACATTCGAGATACGCATTCTGACCAATCAACATCACCTATGGTGAAAGGTGGACTTTACTGATTTTGACAACTCCAACATGACCTCTAGCATTAAGTCCTTTAGAAAAGCACAGAATATTTCTCTGTGATATTGTATTTGCATGAATTTCTTTTATGTTTTGTTTTAAAGTTGGTGTTAGCACATTAATAACAAATAGGTTAAAATAGTGAGCAAAGAAATTTTGTTAATGCATTTGTGCAGTAATAACACCCCATGGGCTTTTTTATTAACATTTATAGAATTTAATTAAATAGTTCTAAACAGCATCCATGCCAGAGCTTTCTACTATAATAGATGCTTTAACAGAGAATTACTACAGAAATTAAGGCTTATATTTTAAGTGGTTGTACCACTAATTCAAATTAGTTAAAGTTACTTTAACACAAAATAGCTGTTAAAGGCAGTGAGCTTCCTAGCAATGATGTCAGTCAGCAATAAGTCTGTGACTTAGGTAAAATCCTTCAGTGCTGCTGTCATTGCTGATGGACCAAGCACCTTCGAGACTTTTCTGATATCCTATGAGAACACTGTTATTTCTGTGAATGCATTCTGTGCAACCAATTACTTTTTTCATCCACAACACTGAGTGCATAGAAAATGTAATTAAAAAGGCATTTAGCACCAGTGAAGTCAGAATCCCACGTGGATTGTATTTTTTCTAAATTTATAGCTAGATTATAAGTATTATTGACTGTACAGAAATTCTGTGGCAAAACAAAGATCACTCGATCTCCCTTTATAAAATAGGATTTTTTGGAAGCCTTAGTGCTTCAAAATACCATCTATTCCCATATGATTCGTGAATAGGTCATTTAAAGGTGACATGTTGTCATGTTCAACTTGTTTAGTTAAGAAATCATGTACATTCAACAATATCTCCAGCTGCAGAATACTATCAGTTAATAACACAAAGGGTTCACCATTGCAGTTACCACAGTTGTACACTCTTGCATTGCCTGACTCTGGTAAACAGAGTAACTGTGGAAACGTTTAAGTAACGTTAAAGGAAATGCATTCTGATGTTTCTTTTTCTAAATCATTGACAGAGAATCTGACAGTGGGGGCTATATAAGTTGGCAGTTGTGGAGGGGTGGTGTAGTGGCAATGTTGCTGAGGCAAAAGTGAGGAATGCAGATGCTGGAAACCAGATTCAAGCTTAGAGTGGTGCTGGAAAAGCACAGCTGGTCAGGCAGCATCCGAGGAGCAGGAAAATCAATGATTTGGGCAAAAGCCCTTCATCAGGACTCAATGTCTCTGAGTTAGGTCTCTGGAAACCTAGGCAAATGTGGGAGATGATAAAATTAAGTTGGAATTTAAAAGTTCTTCTGATGGTGACCATGTGACAGTAAGACATATGAGCAGAATTAGGCCATTCAGCCAATCAAGTCTACCCCATTATTCGGTCATGGCTGATGTCTTTCTCAATCTCATTCTCCTGCCTTCTGCCCTAATCCTTGATTCCCTTACTAATCAAGAACCTATCTATCTCTGTCTTAAATGCACTCAATGACTTGGCCTCCACAGCCCGCTGTGACAATAAATTCCACAGATTAACAACCCTGAGTCAAGAAATTCCTCCTCATTTCAGTTCTAAAGGGTTTTCCCTTCACTCTGCAGTTACGTCCTCAAGTTCTAGTGTCTCCTACAAGATGGAAATGTCTTGTCCAAGTCCACTCTATCCAGGTACTCTGCAACTTTCAATTAGATCACCCCTTATATTTCTAAACTCCAGCAAGTACAGACCCAGAGTCCTCAACTGTCAAAACTGTTCACAATAATCCAATCGTGGTCTGACCAGAGCCTTATACAGCTTCGGCAGTACATCTCTGGGTGCCCCCCCCTCCCGACTCCAGTGATTCCTGAAAGATCACTCCCAATGCCTCTAAAATCTTTGCAGCTACCTCCTTCAGAGCCCTGGACTGTAGTCCATCTGTTCTGGGTGATTTGTCCACCTTCAGACCTTTCTGATTCACCAACACCTTTTCCTTAGTGATGGCCATAAAACTCACCTCTGCCCCCGACTCTTTTGAAGTTCTGGTAAGCTGCTGGTGTCTTCAACCAAGAAAACTGAGGCAAATTATCTTTTCAGTTCCTCTGCCATTTCTTGACTACATCAGCCTCATTTTCCATTGGTCCAATGTGCACTCGTACCTCTCTCTTGCCTTTTAAAAATCTGAAATAACTCTTGCAACCTTCTTTTATATTGCCAGTTAGTAGCCACTGTCAATTGTTGTTTAAAAATCCATTTGGTCCTTTAGGGAAGGAAATCTGTGATCATTGTCTGGTGTGGCCTACATCTGACTCTGGACTCACAGCAATGTAGTTGATTCTTAACAGCCCTCTAGGCAATTAGAGATTGTCAATATATACTGGCCTAGCCAGTGACATCCACATGCCAAGAATGACTGAAAAATAGGACACTACAATAAGACATCCTGGGGTTGGACAGAATATGACTATCTTATCACTGTTTTACTTAAGTAGTGCAATGGTGAGTAACCTATAACCTAAAGGAATTTATTTCTGCATTGAATGCATCAGCTATTTATTCAATATCTTTTGTATGTAAAATGTTCAGGTACGTTGGAGTATTTTTTTCAAATGACATTTATAAACAGATCCAGCTTCGGATCAGTTACATAATTAAAGTGTTGTAATTGTGTTACTTTTTTTGAAGACTCTTTCAGGTGATATATGTACTTCCATTATCAGAACAACCAGCTGACTCATTTAATATCATTGTGCAATTACTGTAACTCTAGAGTTTAATCAGAGCTGAAATTATGTAACACCAATTATTAATATGTTATCAGAATTTTTGATCTAATGCCCTAATTTGTCTATGACACAAAATAATCCTTTTTTTTCTAATTGGAATGAGTATATTTTGCTAATATTGTATTGGCAACTAACAATTCATTTAAAACGATCAATAACCTAAGTACCATTGCATTCTTTTTGATATTATAGCTAACATGTACCATGGCATTTTCTACAATGGAAACAAGAGCTGGAGGATAAAAGAACACATTCTGTGATAGAGAATTCTGCAAGCTTGTTCGGAACTGTAAGAGATATGCACAGGAGTTCAAGAAAGAACAGACTTTCTATCCTTGCAAATGAAGTACTGGAAGACAGTTGACACGAAGAAGATCAAAACTGCACAGGAATAATGAATTAAAAGCCTATTCAAAATTTAAGGCAAATTAATAGTTTTAAATCTCATTTTTTTTAAAAAGACTATCAATAATGTTTAATCTCATTGTGTTGCTTTAAAGGCTACTCAGTAAAATGTGTATTCATAGAGAATGAAACATTTTTATTCTTTGTCTGCTAAAAGGAATTGAACATCGAAAACTCCCATTTGCCAATTGACCCTCATTGACAAAGCACCACATCAGCAACAGAAGAATTTTGTGCTCATCAGGCAAGCCCCACACACTGCCCTTCAAAGACTCATTCATCCAGATACTTATAAATGTTGTCAGAGTTCCGGACTTTGCCACATTTTCAAGCAGTGAATTCCAGATACAGTCCAGCCCCTGAGTAAAATTTGTTTTTTCTCAAGTTCTCTCTAATATCAAGCCTCTTAATTTAAATCTACGTCCTCTGCTGATTGATCCCTCTACTTAGGGGAAACACTTCTTCTTATCTAACCTATCTATGCCCCTCATAACTTTATAAACCTGAATCAGTCAGTTTCTCCTCTCCCATTATGCTGCTAGGATCTGGCTGTGCTCCTCAGGAAAAAAAACATTTCTCTCATTGCTTTCCAAAATTGCAGTTCTGTTCTTGAGCACAGTGGGTTCTGGGACTTTCCTGACTACCAGTCTCACTTCCAACTGGTGGTCCCTTTCTGACGGTACTTTCTTTAACTGTGGGGTTCGCTCATGTAAAAAGCATGGTATCCATGTTTCTCTCAGCCACAGTTGTGCCTCCAGTTGACGTTCCGGCTCCAAACTCCACTGCTCATGCTGATTCACGCAGATGTGTTCATCCAGGCTGCCAGCTTTCTCACAGACTGTAGACTATGCAATACTGAGCTTCCCCGCCATCACTTTAGTTAAAATACACTACACTGAATTACACTACATATAAACTAAGTAGAAAATTATTGAAGTTCCTTCTTTAAAAAAGAAGCTAGAACACTTCCACTGCCTTAATGAAGCTTCAAAATAAAGAAAGACAATTGATCCACTACCTACCAATCTGCTCATTGTTTTTGTATTGATGTCACTTGTCAGCTGTCTTGAATACTAGCCAGGTTCCTGCTGGGCTTGGTTCTTGCTCTGACCGTGTCAATTCGACCTGTACCCTCAGGTCTATTATTGAGACGATGCTTTGATACCGTTCACCCCCAGTTCCATTCCATTCCTGCTGCTGTTGCAAATGGCATGCTCCTCTCCAAAAGCAGGGATATTTCACTGGCTGTTGAAGGCATTCACTTATTCTATACCTCTCATGTTTGCAAGATGAAAAGCTTCAACAAAAATGTCTGTTTTTCCAGCTCTGTATTCAAGCTCTGAGTTATCAAACAGCGATTTGCCGTCTAAATTTATTATTAAACCAGTTTACTCTGTAAGTAATCAATCTGCAGCTTTGCTATGTCATTAAGTACCTGGCTGTAATAATACAACAAAGGTGTGAGACCATATTGACATTTGAGGCTTAAGGACAATGGCTTTGTCTGTGGACATGCAGTTAGTTGAATAATTGAGCAATGTCTGCCCAATATAACTATTGGATTAAGAGTTCAATAGGCGTCTCCTTTGCAAAGCAGAAATAGATCATTAGTAGTCTAAAGATTGAGGCAGCACACCTTCCATCTTTTGGTCAGCTATCATCTTTTTGAGCAAGTTCCACACAGTGGCAATGTAGCCTTAAAGAGACCAGAATTCTACTCCAAAACTATAAATGATAAATTTTAAAAATAGTTTTCATCACATCTGCCTACCTCTCATTTGATGTCCGCTTAAAACTGAAATCAGATGCATCATTTATACGTGCTTCTGAAAATAGAACCCAATACTTATTGGTTAAACACCAAATATGTCCTGAATTATCAAAGAAAGAAATATCTTGGATTCATGATATCTCTAATTTGATCTCCATATGTCCCTAAATTACTTCAAAAATCAATAAAATGTTTCCTAATATAGTATTGATTTTGCATTTTATTCTTATGTGTTCAATGAATAAATCAATGTTCTTTACAATGGAAACTGTGTTAAGCTTGAAGAAATTAATGGCACAAATAATTTAAATTCACATTGCATTAATCTAAACAAGAGTGTAACCTAGTCACAGTTATGCACAGATATATTTGATTTGAGGATCGTACAAAATAGATATTGCATTTATGTTGTGATGGTATTTTCCTCAGTATTTTTAGCCTTTCCTATATGCTGCTCTCTCTCATCAGTTTCATACACTATCCCAAGCTGAGAGAACAGTTGGTGACCTGCTCTGAGCCATCGTCTAATTTAAAGTCAGCAGCTCTGATTACAGTTCTCCCAGCCATGTCCCTTAACACCTTTGTTTAACAAAAAAATTATCTATCTCAGATTTAAAACTAACAACTGATCCAGCATTCACTGCCATTTGTGGAAGAGAGTTCCAAATATCTACCACCCTTTGTGCAGCCACTATTTAACTTAGCAATGTTTATTTTCAACTTTCTGTTCTCATTTGCACTATTTACTGTGTCATTTTTATTTATTGCACAACCGATCTCTGGTTATATTTGTCTTCAATTGAGAATAGAATGTTAGAGGAGTCGGTCCACAGACTTCCCAGACTCCATTCTAACTGGCTCAACTAAACTATAACAGCGAGTGAAGTTTCCTTTGAAATGTTATCAACTCAGCAATTCTTTTCTTGATGTGGTAATCTACTGCTGTTCATTTCTGGTAGCATTAGCATAAAGCAAATTGAGTGTTTTCATTATAGCTACCTGAAGCAGTAAGGGGTTATGAGGCAGGACTTGGAGGATTTTCCAAGAGTGTTCCACAGTGATTGTCAATAAACTAATCCTTTTGATGTTTGAGATATGAGGCGTTGTAAATCCTGTTGCTGTTAAAAGAGCTGTTGTTTAAATTTAGTTGTTCTCAATTTGATTTGACGCCAGAGAAAGTGCAGATTCTCCCTCCAGATCTGGATGTGATAGCTTGCTGCCTATAATGCATTTATGATGTTTCACCTTGTGACAAAGATATAGTAGCCGATAGCATATCTTGTCTGGGAGGTGGAGATTGTTAAATTACTTTGCTGCATTTTTGCAGTGCAGGGTTTTATATTGAAAAGCACAGATGCAGGTTAATTTTAAATACAAAGCTTTCATGTTCAAAACCAAAGGGACATCCAGCGCTGTGGATTAAGGAGGTTAATGGCGCGATGCCACTTGAAACAGATGGTGGTGCTAGTGGAGCTTTTGGCAATGTCAGCTATTTCAGGAACTGAAAGGACAGGACAGACCTCCGCTGTGGTCATCTTGGCCCTCCTGAGATCCCATCTGTCATAAGATCATGTCTGGGATTGCTGGTGGAAGGCAGTACAACCCGTATCAGTGATCACCAATAGCATTTATTAAAGACATACACTATATACAGAAGAACATAACAGAGGACACTTCAGGAACTCTATACACACCAGAGCCAGTTCCATGTGATCTGACATTGTAATAACCTAGCTCCTGATGCCAATGCTCAGGACGTTTAATTAGAGTAACAATATAGTTGACAAATACGAGATTGCTGGGGAAACTCAGGGGATGTGGCAGCATCTATGGAGAGAGAAACAGGTTAATGTTAGTGTCTGATATGACTCTTCTTCAGAACATGTAAAGGTTTGTTATCCTCCATTTCAGCCACCTCCAGCAAGAAGTCATTTCACCTGATGAAGGGGCAGCTATTTCAAATAGCTATTTCAAATAAACCTGTTGGTCTATAACCTGGTGTTGACCTTCTGACTTTGTCCAAGCCAGTCCAACACCGGCACCTCCACACCATGGTTATTCTGGGAAGGAGAGGAAGCAGTGATGGCAGGAGTTAGGCACTTGGGCTAGTTATGGCTGAGAGCCTGATCAACCACATTGGTGGGGGGCAATTCTCAGTTGAGGAAAAGAGAGGTCATGTTAGAAGCAGCATAGTGGAAGGTGGTATCCATCAGAACAGATGCAATAGAACTTGAGAAAATGGGAGAATGGAATGGAGTCCTTACAGGAAGCAGGATGTGAGGAAGGTATTTGAGGAAATAGTGGGTGAAGTAGGTTTTTTTTTAATGAATACCAGTGGACAGCCTATCCCCAGGAATGGAAACAGAGAAGTCAAGGAAGGAGAGGAAATAGTCAGAGATGCACCAGGTGAATGTGAGACAATGATGGAAGTTGGAAGCAAAATTGATTACTTTTTCCAATCTCAGATGAGAGCCAGATGCAGAATTGATGTATCAGATGTGGATCAGACCCTGAGTAGGACAGGAACAAAGAATGTTTCTGATTTCCCAATAAAGAGACAGGCATAGCTGTGACCCATGTGTCGAGACCTTTAACTTGGGGAAAGAGATGAATTTAAGGAGAAGCTCAGCTGGGCAAAGTAAGGTGGGGGTCTGGAGAGCATTCAGGTCTCTTTTCAAGAAAGAAGCGAAGAACCCTCACACCATCCTGATGTGGGTTGCAAGTGTAAAAGGATTACACATCCATGGTGAAGAGGAGGCGGCTAGTATCAGAAAACCAGAAATTGTCAGACCAACATAAAGTGTCAGAAGAATTATGAATGTATGTGAGGAGAGACTAAACAAGGAGAAGTATATAGAGTCAAATCCTTGACATCTGTTCAGCTCAATAACCAACATGTTCGGGTTTTGAGAAGGAGGCAGGAGCGGGCTGTGCATCAAGCTGTTACTTCCAGGAAAGTCACTGATATCAGCTCTTCTGGAGAGCACACTAGCAAACTAGAAGTCTCCAATAGGAACAGATACTACTAATTGCTGACAACAGCGTACCCATAACCTGAGAGAAACACTTAATGCTGAATAATAATTCAAAACAACATTGAAAAAAGTCCAGATCTAACAGAAAAGGAGCAGGGGGTAGAAGCAACCTCTTGTTCTAGAGTACAGGCTACATCACATGGCATGTTCTGTGGAAGCTATCTTAAGTGTAGGATTGGCTGTTGAGCTGACCAGATGTCAAGGATTTTGTATTTTCGATACTTAAAATCTCTTCTACCAAATGGGGAATCTTAAATGGCCAAGTAGTCCATTTAATTAAAAATAGCACTGTAGCTCTGATCAGGCGTTATCGTCATATTGCACAGATTAAAAAAAGCAGGGCTGAGAAAATAAATCTAAGAGGGCTCTGAAGTGAAATCATAAAATCCAGAAGTGAACAGCCAGGGAGAAAAAAAAAGTCACTAACCAAGCCACTTAAAACAGATAAGCATTCTGTAATTTGAAGAATTATGTGATTCTTGTCTAACCTAGAGTTCTTTTTGGGAAACAAGGACAATGCAGCAGAAGTTAGAGTCAAGCTCCAAAGTGTAGAAAAAATACTCAATTATAGCCAAAAAAGTGTGAGAGAATGGTCATTACTGCAGAATAAGATTCTTTAAAGAAGATTAATTAATGCCTAATCACTTCAGGAAGATATAGCATAAGATATAGAATTGTGAGAAAGCTTTAATTTCAGAGATGGGTGAAATAAACTAAAATTCTGGATCGCCTGGGGAAAGTAATTCTTGAAACATAGTATAACTTCAAACGTGGAAACTAACGTGGAAACTGAATGACTAAATACACAAATAAGAGTATAATAAATGATTTTATTGCTTGCCAAGAGATAAGTGACACATACACATGCAAAAGGCTTTTGAAAGCCTTTGACAATAATTTCAATCTCAGAACTGATACAATTCTTGAAAGGTCAAGATTCAGTAAAAACATATAAAATCCAGGCATTACTAATGAGTTTTTGTCAGTTTTGTTACAGTCCAAAGAAGACTACCTCTAGTGAAATCCAGTCAGATGGTAAGTGACGCAGAGGTCTGGAAGTAAGAGTCTCTAAGACCCTTATCCTCTCCTTAGAGGAGAGGATAAACTCAGCCCAGAGAGTTTAAAGAATCTTTTCATTTTGTTAAGGTATGAAACCACAAAAGGCACACAGTTAGGCAAATGCAGCAGGCAGACACTTGGCAGGAGGAATGTAGGAACAGAAGTGGGCCATTCAGCCCCTCAAGCTGGTTCCAGTTTTCAATGAAATCACGGCTGATCTGTGGCCTAACTCCATATACCTATCTTTGGCCCATATCTCTTAATATTTTTGCTTAATGAAAATTTATCTATCTCAGTTTTAAAACTAACAACTGATCTTGCATCAATTGTTGTTTGTGAAGAGCGTTCCAAACATTTACTGCCCTTCCTTTGTAGAAGTGCTTCCTAACATCTCTCCTAAGCTGTCGGGCCTAATTTTTAGATTATGCCCCCTAGTTCTAACCAGTGGAAATAGATTATCTTTATCTACTCTGTCTTTCCTTGTTACTGTCATAAATACTTCAATCAGATCATTCCTTAATCTTCTAAATTCTAGAGAAAAAAGGCCTAATTTATATAATCTCACAAAGTTTATCCCCTGAACTCCCAGGTATCATTCTTGTAATCCTACGTGTACTCCCATCCAAGGCCAATATATCATTCCTAAGGGTGGTGCCTAGATCTGCTCACAGTACACCAAGTGGAGTCTAACCAGAGTTTTGTGTAACTGCAGCATAATTTCTGCATTCTTATACTCCAGTCCTCTAGATGTAAGGCCCAAGATTTCCATTTGCCTTTTTGATTATTTTTTCAACCTGTAGAGGCATTTTAAAGATCTATGTGCCAGAACCCCCCAAGTCTCTTTGGACATCAATTGTATTTAACTTCATACCATCTAGATAGTTCCTGATCTATCCTTTCTCAGTCCAAAATGCTTACATTGAACTCCATATGCCACAGTTTTACCCATGCACCTAGTCTAGCAACATCTGTTTGAAATTTTACACTATCATTCGGACTTGATCAGAGTAAAGGAGTTTCTCAGAGATAGATCTGGGCTAGTGTGTTCTGACATTAATGTATGTCTCATTCATGTAACCTGGAAATAGTTACAGTAATATGATAAAATTTATATTATTTACTCAACAAGACAATTCAAGGTAGACTAAAAAGATGGATATTCTCATCCACATCAGGTCACTTTCATCTTAAAGAAAACCATACGTAA
The DNA here is from genome assembly GCF_004010195.1 of Chiloscyllium plagiosum. Lineage (NCBI taxonomy): Eukaryota > Metazoa > Chordata > Chondrichthyes > Orectolobiformes > Hemiscylliidae > Chiloscyllium > Chiloscyllium plagiosum. Next base: position 18,241,286 of record NC_057731.1, read on the forward strand.
AGGAGCAGGAATGCAAGGGAAGAAGATCGAAATTGGATAAAACATTGGGCGAGAAGTCTGAATTGGGTAGGCACTGTTACTTAGAGGGAGGATTAGCTTTGACTGAGGAATATTAGGATTATCAGATCAAGGGCGGCACAGTGGCTCAGTGGTTAGCACTGCTGCCTCACAGCGCCAGGGACCTAGGTTTGAATCCAACCTTGGGTGACTGTCTGTGTGGAGTTTGCACATTCTCCCCGTGTCTGCGTGGGTTTCCTCTGGGTGCTCTGATTTCCTCCCACAGTCCAAAGATGTGCAGGTTAGGTGGATTGGCTATCCTAAATTGTCCATAGTGTTAGCTACATTAGTCAGAGGGAAATGGGTCTGGCTGGGTTACTCTTCAAGGGTCGGTGTGGACTTGTTGGGCCGAAGGGCCTGTTTCCACACTGTAGGCAATCTAATCAAGGGGTGAGGATCAGCAAATCACACAGAGTAAGGGAGAAGGTTCGCTCTGTTGCTAAACCATCCTAAACATCAGATACTCACTAACTACATTGATTTGCAATGGTCCTTGCTGCTGAGTACATGTTTGATGATCACACTCTAGAAGCTTCCATCAGTACGTTGCTTTTTAGAATTAACATTGGTTAGGCCATGTTTGGAATATTGCATGCAATTCTGGTCTCCCTCCTTTTTTTTAATTCAAAAGAATGTTATGAAACTTGAAAGGGTTCAGAAACGATTTACAAGGATGTTGCCAGGGTTGGAGGATTTGAGCTACAGGGAGAGGCTGAATAGGTTGGGGTGCTTTCCCTGGAGCGCCAAAGGCTGAGGGGGTGACCTTATAAAGGTTTATAAAATCATGAGGGGTATGGACAGGGCGAATAGACAGGGTCTTTTCTCTGGGTTGGGGGAGTCCAGAACTAGAGGACATAAGTTTAAGGTGAGAGGGGAAAGATTTAAAAAGGACCTAAGGGACAAATCTTTCACTCAAAGGGTGGTTTGTGTGTGGAATGAGCTGCCTGAAGAAGTGGTGGAGGCTGGTACAATAACAACATTTAAAAAGCATCTAGAGGCTACATGAATAGGAAGGATTTAGAGGAATGTGGGCTAAATGCTGGCAAACGGAACTAGATTAATTTAGGATATCTGGTCAGCATGGACAAGTTCAACCAAAGGGCCTGTTTCCATGCTGTACATCTCTATGACTCTAAAAGGGCATTGAAGGTCAATAATAGCCAATTCATAAAACCCCTTAAATTGCTGCTTGAGCTCTGAACTACTTTGCTTGTGAATAGGATAGCACCATCAGCGTTAATCTGATTCAGTTTGTTCAGCAAATCCGCACGCTTACAACTTATGCAGGTATGGATGGTCTCAAAGCAACCTGAAACATAGCATTTGTATTTTAAAACTTTATGTAGTTTAGCATTGAAAGTCTGAAGTAGATGATTAGAAATAGTGACACAACAGCCTAGATTCCCAAGGAGTCATGGCAACTCCAAGCCATATCAAAAATAACACTGGGAAACCGATTCTAAAAGTACCATCCTCATTTCTGATTGATCCTATTTTGATCAATAGGGAAACTGGATGTGATTCTGATGTGGGGAAAACCAAACGTTAGCAGGGCCATTTGAACTCAGTGCAGAGGTGAAACAGATCACTGAAATTTTCATTGCAGTAAGAGCCTAATCCCTTAGTGTGTGCGTGTTACAAACTTTTAGTGTAGCTGTAACTATTTGTGAAAGATGGAAACATTCTGGGGAAATGTTCAATAATTTAAATAATCCACCCTTTTAAAGCTGAAGAAAAAGGCTTGCGTGAGTTGGCCTATTTTCTAATCAAGATTAGAGTGGTGCTGGAAAAGCACAGCTGGTCAGGCAGCATCTGTCATTATTCCTGATGAAGGGCTTTTGCCCGAAACATCGATTTTCCTGCTTCTCAGATGCTGCCTGACCTGCTGTGCTTTTCCAGCACCAGTCTAATCTTGACTCTAATCTCCAGCATCTGCAGTACCCACTTCTGCCTATTTCTAATCGACCTGCACAGTCCTGTGACTTGAACCTAGGCCGACCAGCTCAGAAGTAGAGATGCTGAAATGATTGCAATTTCAATATCTCTTTATTGACATAATTGGAGTGTTATAAGGATAACAATATTACTGCTTGATTGCTTCCACAACTTATCATTACATTAGTGAACATGGTGAGTTAATAGATTCACAGATTGTTTGACAGCTCCAAGAGGTTATTAAAGGATTAGTTGCTTTTAATGTGGGATATGAAACAAATAGTTGTTTTTATACTTAAGGGGATTTAAATTCATTGAATTGGCTTTTATGAGTCAGAACCTTTTTATATAATTAGTCATTTTGTAGCACAGAACATGAATAGTGCTATAAAAAGGCACATTTTGTCAAAGATTTTCATCTGGCACTCATCAGGACAAGTCACAAGAAATATAAATATAAAGAGAAAACATTTACACCGCACAAGAGGAGAGTTCCGATTGTTTGACAAGTGAACGCTGATTAGCAGAAGCATTGTAGTAGAGAATGTACTGGTTTACAATTGTGAAGTTTAATATAGGTATTTAGAACTTTGTTTTATTTGACATCAGTATGTCTGCTAAAATTTGATATGATGGATCTGGGGTGTGTTAACATGGAGCGTGTAAGGGCAAGGGATGGTCAGAAGAGGAATGGGTTGGTATGTATGGCCATGGAGAATGTCTGAGGGTGAGGAGAGGTGAGGCATACAAGGTCTAATATTTTAAAACTGCACAAAGCCCAAAGAACCAAAATGGCTCTTTCAACCAGCCTGCCTTGGTGCCGGGCAGTTCCTGTGGCTTCCTTGGATCTGCATCTGGGACACTAGGCTTGATGCCATCCCGTAAGGGCCCTTATGGAATGAAGACTTGCAGTGTGCTGAGAATTTCCTGACTTTGTAAACCCACCTTGTGAGCAAAAATCTAACGTCTGTGCCTGATCCTTCCAATCAATGTTGAAACATATTGATGTTATTAGTTGAGACAGTCAGGTTCAAAAAAAGCTAAATTCCTTTTTTGATATTTTTAACATTTTTTTTAATGTCGATTACATTGGACAGGGGTTTGCATTTTCCATTGGGACTCAGGTTGCTGAAGGTGCCAGTCCTGCACTGTCAGAAAGAATAACCCAGTGTTGATTTGCCATTGATTGGTCAATTAGTGACCAAAATGTCCATCATCCAGTCTAGCTGGGGAATATTTTCAAAACTGGAAGACCAGTAGGAGGCGCTCCTTAATGGAAGGGCACACAACCTGCCATTGCAACTAAGGGAGAGAGAGGTCACCTCCATCTTGAGGCAACTTCTCAGGAATTTTGACTGACCTGAACTTATAACTGCTGCACGAGCAGAATGCAGGGGAAGACCTCTCCACATTGTGACTGTGGTTATAGCTGTGGACTGTGAGTGGGAAGGGTTTCAATGGTAACCTATAACACTGGCTCATGGTCTACTGACAGGAGGCTGCCTCCAACTCTAATCTGGAGACTGCAGGGTGCCCATAGGCGGACTGAAAAATTCTGGTCGGCTTCCAATAATACATTGCCCTCTAGCCTTCATTTGGCTATTTGGCGCTGGCAAGCAGGTAGGCATTCTAATCCAATTCTTCTTCTGGGAAAATGATTCGGGCACATAGTGGGCGGCATGGTGGTCAGTGGTTAGTGCTGCAGCCTCACAGAACCAGGGACCCAAGTTCGATTCCACTCTTGGGCGACTGTCTGTGTGAAGTGTGCACATTCCCCCCGTGCCTGTATTGGTTTCCTCCGAGTGCTCCCGTTTCCTCCCACAGTCCAAAGATGTGCAGGTTAGGTGAATTGGCTATGTAAAATTGCCCATAGTGTCCAGGGATGTAGAGCTTAATCAGATTAGCCAAGGATATGCAGGGGTGGGTTTAGGTGAGATGCTCTTTGGAGGATTGGAATGGACTCGATGGGCCGAATAGCCTGCTTCCACATTGTAGGGATTCTATGAAACCAGCCTTATCCCATCCAGCACAACAGAAATCATTCCTGTAACCTCCATCATGTGTGAATATTTGCTACATGCAATATTTTAACATTATGTTTGTCTAATGAGACTTTTACGATAAAACAGCAGTTCATACAGAGTTCAAAGTTGTCTCATGTCATTTCATTTCATGTCATCACAGATGCCTCTGTCACATTCACATCGCATGATCACCTCAGAAGAAGCTACAGAGTACTCAGAGGAGTTCACTAGTGTGTCAAATTCTTCCAAAAGGCTAATGTTGAAAAGCACTGCATAAACCGGAAGGCCTAAGAAGAATGTAAGAGGAAAAGAATTTGAATATCTGGATTAAAATATTCAATCTGACAGCGATATGATTAGAGGAACCACACACCTTTTTTTGTCAATTGTGTTGTAATTGGACACCAAGGACAGTATTTTTGTGAATAGGAAGAGGTGCTAACAGTAGCAGACAGGAACCAGTTTTGTGCATGAGGCCAGTATACCAGGTTTCCAGGTCCAGCTTGCCCTGGGTCATTATCTGAGAGACAGAACAGAGGCAGAATCTAAACAATGGGAAGACAATGGAGGTAAGTTAAAGACCTATTAACACGGATTATCAGAGGCCAGCTGGAGGCTTCTAGTCAGACTACGGTTCTCCCGTGATGTTTGTAAAATGGCCATTTGATTGGAGGCAGCTGCCTGGTGATAAACTGGGAGACCAGAACTCTACACTAACTAAGAGGGCCTGCCTAACCTGTTCAGGGTCACTTTGTGAATTGAATTCTCCTCAGCAATATCCGCCTCAAGATGGGAGTAGCATTTCTCTCCCTGACTTGCAATAGTGGTTTGCAGCTTCTCCATGCTGGAGAGTCTCCTATTCGACCTTGGCTTCAGACGCCCATACACCATTCTGAATTAGATGGATCGTGTGTCCTCTGGTTGATAATTGCCTATTCAAGAGAAAATTACTGATAACCTTTCAAAACTAAGATACACTCTGGTGTTCTGAAGAAGGTTCCTGGTCCTGAAATCGTAACGCTTTCTGTTTCCACATTTGGTGCCCCAGACCTGCTGTGTACTTCCAGCATTCCCTGCTTTTCATTCAGATTGACAGCATCCACATATTTTGCTCTGTTTATAACCCAAGGTAACATTGTATTAAACATACTGTTGCCATTTCTGAAGTTGACAAAACTATTTAAATATTGTGTGACGTGGAATTTGGTGCACAGTATTGGGCTCCACATCTCAGCAAGAATACACTTACCTCAGGTGGAAATCATATGGCACAATGGCTGTGACCAGGAACTCTGGGTTTAAATCCCTCTCCGCGAATTGATGGTCAAGGCGGGATGGTCCTTAACAAGGTAAAGCAGGTTGCAAATCAATGTATAAGTCCTTTCAACATATACCAGTAGGAACCAGTAAGAGCATGGTCTGATCAGCCATACACTGAAAGGACAATTGGAGGTTCAATTATCAGTACCATTGTTCTGGATTACAATAGGCATGTAAAATGTTTTTGACATTGCAATTTGGATTCCTTCGTTTCTACATTGGTTGGACGGCCGGTGTAGATCAGATTGACATTGATAGCACAAGGTTTAATCGCGTGAGTTTGGGACTTGCTTCCTTGCCCTACCCATAGTGGAGCTCATGATGGTATGGTATGAACTTTCCTTCAGCTAGAGAACTTGAGAGGATCATAAAGAATACTTACTTTGCAGCCAGTACAGTAAAGGCTCATGAGATTTGTTCCAGGGATGAGAGGGTCCTCGAGGATTAGAGACTGGGTAAATTGGGTCTGAATTTCTGGAACAATTAGCAGTGATCTCTTTGAAATATACAATTCCAAAGTGGCTCAACAGAGTGAACACCAAGTGTTGAATGTTACTTTGTTTTGACTAAACTTGAGTTACGTTCAATATTTTTGGAGGGTTTTTGTCATGAGGTCTAACAGGTTTTCTCACACGATTTTACCAAAGTCAGCTTATCAATTGCCTCTCATATCTGATTTCTACCCCATCTTGTTCCCTGAACAAATAATCAGTCAGGTGGATTTCACCAGCATCCAGTGAAAAGCTCATTGTAAATCCAGACTCTCAGTCCAGAGCCTGAGTCCAGTCCACATTTCCTGACTTTTGTCCTGAAAATGGCCGACAGAGGGGAAATTGGCATCTTGCTTTATAGGCAGGAGCCTCGGGGGCCTGCAGGAAAGGGTGGTGCAGATGCAGGGCTTTCTCCTCCCCAGGACTACCGGTAGAGGCCATGACAACAACTATGCCAGCCTGATCCATGGTTGCTACCCATGTCAGTGCAATCTCAGCTATTTGTAAAAATGCTCAGCAATATAGGAAGAAAGTCCTTCTCCACTCTGCCATCTTCTCTCTGATACCTCACCCTCACTCTATTTCTGCTACTGTACCAAGGCTCATATTGTGCCACTCTGACTGTTGCCTGCAACATCTAACCCACTCGCTGTTACCCATTCCAACTCCTGACAGCACTAACCCTGCATTCCCGATGGGCTGCTAACTCACTCACTTGCCCACATCCTCCCCTGCCCCAAAAATAACAGCTGTGTCACTCACTTTCATCATCTCTCATGGTACTCACTCTCTCTGATTCCAGGAGGAAAACAGCCCATAACAGGAGAGAAACATTCAAGATGAGTAGTATACTGCTTGCCCTTTGGTTTCTCACTCCTTATGAGGAGAGGATTCTGACTCTGACTGTGCCAAGCAATCTGGGGATGCCCTATACTCACTGTGCTGAGGCCTCTGGCTGAAGGCTATTCCCTCTTGACTGGACTGAGGCCTATTGATGACAGTGGCATGCTTCCTGGTTCTGTGTCTAAACGGCACAACAAGATAGCAATTCTCTGAGCCTGGTTTTCTGGCTGAGGGGGAAACGCAGAAAAAGTAAGCTAAGACAATGTCAGTCATGAATGCTGTGACCAGTCAGGGTAGGCTCAAAGTGAAACAGCACTATAACAATAAGTGAAGAGCCCCGAGAAGCAGTCTGGTCCAATCCTTCAGCTGGATGCATGTTCCTGAGCACAAAGTGACTTTGCTGCAGCATTACAGTGATAGTTATTGGAGCACTATTCAAGGAAAAGCTACTTATTCAAGGAAAAGCTACTGTGTGTCCTAGATAAGTATGTATCTGTCAGGCAGGGAGGAAGCTGTAGACCGTGGGAGCCGTGGTTTATGAAGGAAGTGGAATCTCTGGTCAAGAGGAAGAAGAAGTCTTATGTTAGGATGAGATGTGAAGGCTCAGAAGGTGCTTGAGGGTTACAAGGTAGCCAGGAAAGAGAGAGTTCAGAAGAGCCAGGAGGAGATTTGAGAAGTTGTTGGCGGATAGGATCAGGGTAAACCCTAAGGCTTTCTATAGGTATTTAAGGAATAAAAGAATGACGAGAGTAAGATTAGGGCCAATCAAGGACAGTAGTGGGAAGTTGTGTATGGAGTCAGAAGAGATAGGGGAAGCACTAAATGAATACTTTTCAACAATATTCACTATAGAAAACGACAATGTTGTCAAGGAGATTACTGAGATACAGGCTACTAGACTAGGTGTGATTGAGGTTCACAAGGAGGAGGTATTAGAAATCCTGCAGAAAATAGATAAGTCCCCTGGGCTGGATGGGATTTATCCTAGGATCCTCTGGGAAGCCAAGGAGGATATTGCCGAGCCTTTGGCATTGATCTTTAAATCGTCATTGTCTACAGGAATAGTGCCAGAAGACTGGAGGATAACAAATGTGGTTCCCCTGTTCAAGAAGGAGAGTAGAGACAATCCTGGTAATTTTAGACCAGGGAGCCTTACTTCAGTTGTTGGTAAAGTGTTGGAAAAGATTATTAGAGATAGGATTTATAATCATCTAGAAAAGAATAATTTGATTCGGGATAGTCAGCATGGTTTTGTGAAGAGTAGGTTGTGCCTCACAAACCTTATTGAGTTCTTTGAGAAAATGACCAAACAGGTAGATGAGAGTAAACCGGTTGATGTGGTGTATATGGATTTCAGCAAGGCTTTCGATAAGGTTCCCCACAGTAGGCTATTGTACAAAATGTGGAGGAATGGGATGGTGGGAGATATAGCAGTTTGGATCAGTAATTGGCTTGCTGAAAGAAGACAGAGGGTGGTGGTTGATGGGAAATGTTCATCCTGGAGTCCAGTGGTGTACCGCAAGGGTCGGTGTTTATAAACGACCTGGATGAGGGCTTAGAAGGGTGGGTTAGTAAATTTGCAGATGACACTAAGGTCGGTAGAGTTGTGGATAGTGACGAAGGATATAGTAGGTTACAGAGAGACATAGATAAGCTGCAGAGCTGGGCTGAGATGTGGCAAATAGAGTTTAATGTGGACAAGTGTGAGGCGATTCACTTTGGTTGGAGTAACTGGAATGCAAAGTACTGGGCTAATGGTAAGATTCTTGGTAGTTTAGATGAACAGAGCGATCTTGGTGTCCAGGTACATAGATCCTTGAAAGTTGCCACTCAGGTTGACAGAGTTGTTAAGAAGGCAAACAGTGTTTTAGCTTTTATTAATAGAGGGATCGAGTTCCGGAAACATGAGGTTATGCTGCAGCTGTACAAAACTCTGGTGCGGCCGCACTTGGAATATTGTGTACAGTCCTGGTCACCGCATTATAAGAAGGATGTGGAAGCTTTGGAAAGGGTGCAGAGGAGATTTACTGGGATGTTGCCTGGTATGGAGGGAAGGTCTTACGAGGAAAGGCTGAGGGACTTGAGGCTGTTTTCATTAGAGAGAAGAAGGTTGAGAGGTGATTTATTGGCGACATATAAGATAATCAGTGGGTTAGATTGGGTGGACAGGGAGAGCCTTTTTCCAAGTATGGTGACGGCGAGCATGAGGGGGCATAGCTTTAAATTGAGGGGTGATAGATATAGGATAGATGTCAAAGGTAGTTTCTTTACTCAGAGAGTAGTAAGGGTATGGAATACTTTGCCTGCAACGGTAGTAGATTCGCCAGCTTTAAGTACATTCAAGTCGTCATTGGACAAGCAAATGGACAGATATGGAATAGTGTAGGTTAGATGGGCTTCAGATTGGTATGACAGGTCGGCGCAACATCGAGGACCGAAGGGCCTGTACTGCGCTGTAATGTTCTATGTTCTATGTTCACTGTGAGGAGTAACACTGAAGTGCAGCCATGTACTGTAAGTGGAACAGCAATGTGCATTGAAGGTTCTCAGAGGCTGGCAGATGTGGATTGCATGTGGCTGGTGTCCGTGGGACATGCTCTGTGATGCTGGTGCCCAGTTTCCAACATGAAAGTCATTTAGACTTGAATCCAGCAGATGTTCACTTAGGTTACCTTGTTGAGTTCTACTAATGCTGGGTTTGGCAGGATGGGAGGCTGAGTATTAATGAAGCAAGTTGTAGCATAAACAAAATGTTTAATGAGTATTAATCCACATCAATTGGCATCTCACAGCTGCCTTGTGAGAATCTAGACACATTGCTTGCTTTGAGAAGATTTGTAGCTCAGGTTGAGGTTCTGGATGTAGGTTTGCTCGCTGATCTGGAAGGTTCATTTCCAGACATTTCATCATCCTACAAGGTAACATCTTCAGTGGGCCTCCGGGCAAAGCACTGTTGATGATTCCTGCTTTTTATTTGTATGTTTGGGTTTCTTTGGGTTGGTGATGTCATTTCCTGTGGTGATGTCATTTCCTGTTTTTTTTCTCAGTGGATGGTAGATGGAGTCTAACTCGACGTGTTTGTTGATGCACTGCTTGTAAAAAGCATGAAAAATGGAGCAAGGTGATTCTAAAATTGAGGTGAGACTCCCTGCACTGGTGTCTAATTCTGCCATTGCCCACGTGACAAGATCCCTGTAAGATGCCACCTTGAGAGGTTGTTTCCATGTTTGCTGAATTTAAAACATGGGGCACAGCTTTAAGATAAGATGATGAAAATTTAGGACTGAAATGAGGAGAATACTTTGCACCAGAGTGTGTGGATGGCATCATCATATCTGGGACAGACAAAGTTAAGGGATATGGGGAATGGAAATAAAAATGGAATCGAGGCAAGCTGGAGAATGATCTGTTCTAATGTATATTTTTATAATTCCAAAATTTGAAGCATAACTGTAATTCAATGACACTTCATTCACACTGAAGACAAAATATCATCCATTTAATTCCCTCTCTTTTGCCTTGAATTTTGACTTTTATATAAATGGGCAGGACAGACAGTTTCAGGAGATGCAGAATGAAGAATATCTTGTGGTGAACAGGCAAAATGTTTTCACAGTTACCAACCTTTATTAATACAATGGTGCAAAACAGTTGCTTTAATCAAAGTATATTAAGAAAGCCCCAAATAACAGTGTGTGAATAGTGTAAGGGATATAAGCCAGAAGCAATAAAACACAATACACCAACTTTAAGAGAGAAATGCACCTCATTGCTGTATTCATATAACAATATAAAATTACATATTTTCATTTATTAGGTATATATTAATGCTAATTATTTGCAAGTAAATCAGTAATGACTTACAAACGGTTTTTATGGTCATCCAATTCCTCAGGCCAAATTTTAAGCAATTCATAATTAATTAGACACTGGTCTGAAGTGTAGCAAGGGATCATGAAAAGAGTATGAGAGGGAGTAGTGATGGCTCAATGCGAATTCTTCATTTCCTCTCCAGAGAATGTAGTAATGAGATTTTGAACTGGAGCTACAGGATATGAGATTCAGCAACTGACACATTTGGTGGCACACCCAATCCACAACAAAAAACTAATTAAATGCTGTACTTCAGTAAGGTTCTGCATATCTACCTTTTGAGGAGTACCCGTGCTGACAGAAACAGTTCATGCATCCCTTAATGATTAACGAATTATATACCCTGCACTTAGAGCCCGTTATAAACATGATGGCTTTTACTTTCTCATACTGTCAGGAGCTGATAATATGAACCTTAAATTTCCTTATTGATGCAGTATCCTTGTAAAACTGAACAATATCAAATGAACATGTGGAAGAGATAAAAACAATGATTGTTGGAAATACACAATAGGTCAGGCAGTGAGTCTGGAAATGAACAGTTCCCATTTTGGGCCATTGGTGTCACTTCATCAGACAAATGTAGTTTCAGTACTTACTGCAACAAACAAAAAGGACATGTTTCATAATGTGATAAGAACAATCTTTTGCATTATGTCTGACAATGATCTGAATTATAGCAACATCATTCCATTAGTTTTAAGGACAAAATGTATTTGTAAGAATCATTGGTCAGTAATGGACTTCTGCTCAACAGATTTTTTTTTTCTAATACATGACACGGATCATTGATGACTACATCAGATATGAGTGAAATCTTCTACCTTTTAGCGCATGGGCTGAGACAGTTTGAGGATCTCATCTGCAGTGGTTTCTGAGGGCCACTCATCCACACGATTTCTCCAGAGGTGGCCTGTCAAAAATTCACAGTGAGCAGAATGGCCATCAAGTAAGCATGGCAGGCGGACTGCACAGGTGGGAGGACCAGTGAGACCCCCAGAGGCTCTGGGTGGTCAATACCCTCAGCAGGAGTGGCGAGCATGGCCATTGTAGGTGGGCAACTGTGAGGACACCTGAAGATTGAAGTGCCCTTTGAATGCTTTTGGATTCTCAATAATAAAATAGAGCAACAGCCAACAGGGAGAAAGCAACGACTGCAGAAGCTGGAGATCAGAGGCAAAAAGTGTGGTACTGGAAAAGCACAGCAAGTCAGGCAGCATCTGAGGAGCAGGAGAATCAACATTTCGCACGATAAGCCCTTCATCAGGAATGTGGCGCAGCGGAAGGGGGCTGAGAGATAAATAGGAGAGGAGGTTGGGGCTGGGGGGGAAGGTAGTTTGGAAGGTGATAAGTAGATGCAGGTTGGGAGTGATGGTGATAGATTGGAGTGGAGGATGGAGCAGATAGGTGGAAAGGAAGATGGACAGGTGGGACAGTTCAAGGGTGTGCTGCCAAGTTGGCGAGTTGGATCTGGGATGAGATGGGGGAGGGGAAATGAGGAAAGGCCATCATTATCTGAGAGAGAGGGGAGGGACACCTCAGAGCCTGACGCCATCTATGGCAGGAAAGGGACTATTTGGCGCCGCCCTTTTGGCGCCGATCATTTGGCTCAAGGGCTCTACAAGACTTTTTCTTTATTATGAATTGGCGCCAAAACAGCTCAGCGCCAAAATAATGAGCACCAAAACAGTTTAGAGCTAAAACAGTGGGGCCAAATGATTGGTGCCAAAAGGGCGGCGCCAAAACGTACCCGACCTATCTATGGTACCTTTGGTTGGAAGGAGGTTTCAAAGGAGACCTCACTGGTCTCAGTCTAACAAGTTGACTGCAGACATGTGGCCCATTCACCATCAGGGAAAGCCTGGCAGCAATTCATTGGTGATGATTAGCTGCTTGTCACTGACACAGACAGTGTGGTCCATATATAGCTCTGGCAAGATCACTCAATAACAATCAAACAAAGGACAGTGGATGCTAAACTTCTGAAACAAAGACAGCAACTACTAGAGAAACTCAACAGTTCTGGCAGCATCTTTGGAGAGAAAGCAGAGTTAACATTTCAAGTCCAGTGATCCTTCTTCAGCAATTCTGGGTGAGTACTTAAAATGCTAGGGCACAGTTGTCTAAGGACAAATGGAATAGTAAATATTGGTGTTTGTTGGTCAGCGTAGACCTAGTGGGCTGAATGGCCTGTTTCTATCCTGCATGACTCTGCCTCATATCTGCCTTTGTGCTGTCAATAGGTTTTCAGCTCATGGCTTCAGCTGAGGGAACCAGACTGAGGTCATTCTCAGGCACTTCTTGAGAAGAGATGTGAGAAGATGTTCATTGTTGGTAATTTTATCTCCCAATTATGACTATATAGAAAAGTGCAGTTAAAGCATTAAGGATGTTTTAGTGCTGTTCACAGCACTCAGCACATTCTATTATGAGTTTAATACTTCACTAAACGATTGCTGCCAGTGAATGAAATTACCAATTCAGCCAATTGGTGGCCTAATTAATTTAAATAGCGCTGTATATTCCAGCGTTATGAAACATTATAGCACCGGGTTTGAACACAGTTTTGTACAGCCAATAGAGCTAAGAGTATAACTTATTTGTAACCTGGACAGAATTTCCAATTTAAAATAAGTATTTAAATCTCACTGCTGCATTAGGATAGATCATAAAGCAATACAATTTCTTTTTCATCACTGCTACTTAGTCTGATATGAATTATGCATTTCAGTAAATTACTTCCTTCAGCAGGCTCTTGTTAAGTGGTGATGGCATTGAAGCACCTGTCATCCTCAGATGATGTGTCCCTTGGTTTTCGAAGGTAGTTTCTGCAGGCTGTAAGTTGAATGACAGAATCCAAAGATGGCTCTGTGTAGGATATTGCCTTGGGTATGCAATACTCCTGCTTCTTGATAGCGCACTGCAAGACCAGAACATTTTGTTTTCTTCTTGTGGTCCCCTGACTCCAGCTTTGCAGAGTCTCATTGCTGTTGCTGACTACCTCATCCTCTCTACCACCCTCAGAAATAATGAGGAGCTTAGCTTTTGACTCTGCCAGTCACAGAGAGGATTTTTAGTATGCTGAAGTGTGGGGATGAAATTTTAAAAATCAGGTTTTTAAAATAAATCCCAGCCTGCCTGCAACCTGCCCACATCCTGGTTCCACCGGAGTGGGACGAAAGACTGGAAAATAATCCCATTACTGATATATTGAGCTAGCAATTTACATCTTTGAATAAAGCTGGCAGACTCTGACTGGACCTGCTTTGCAGGTTTGCAACAAGAACATAGGTTTCCCAGGCTTATGACTTTCTGAGGGGTGAGTTGGCGGCATTTGCCTAAATAATTTGATTAAAAGACATGAACATAGAGAAGCAATGGTTAATGTTTAAGATCAGATACATGCATTGCAACAATTACACTTTTCTTTCAGATGAGCGGCACGGTGGCACAGTGGTTAGCACTGCTGCCTCACAGCGCCAGAGACCCGGGTTCAATTCCCGCCTCAGGCGATTGACTGTGTGGAGTTTGCACGTTCTCCCCGTGTCTGCGTGGGTTTCCTCCGGGTGCTCCGGTTTCCTCCCACAGTCACAAAGATGTGCAGGTCAGGTGAATTGGCCATGCTAAATTGCCCCTAGTGTTAGGTAAGGGGTACATGTAGGGGTATGGGTGGGTTGCGCTCCGGCGGGGCGGTGTGGACTTGTTGGGTCGAAGGGCCTGTTTCCACACTGTAAGTAATCTAATCTAATCTAATCTAATCATGACAGAACACAGGAGGAAAAGAGGACCAACCATAGTAACAAATGAAATTAAAAATAATATTAGATCTGAAGAGGAATCATACAAGATTGCTAGAAAATATACCAAGCCTGAAGACTGGGAGTAGTTAAGAATTCAGCAAAGGATGATTAGGAGGTAGCTTAAGAGGGGAAATGGGGAATAAGAGAAAGAACAAAATTTGTTCACAAACAGAAAATAGAGAATAAGAATAAGTGGGTTGTTTTCAAAAGCAAAAGACAATGACAAGTGAGGTATCACTTTTATCAATGCATGGGCCGCAGCTATTCACAATATATCAATGATTGGATGTGGGAGTCAAATGTAATATTGCCAAGTTTGCTGATTACACAGACCAAGATAGGATTGTGAGTGTTGAGGAGGATGTAAAGAGGCTTCAGGGCTATTTCGACAAGTTGAGTGAGTGAGTAAGTGCATCGCAGATGCGGTATAACATAGTTTAGTGAAATTTATATTTTGGGAGGAAAAACAGAATGGCAGATAATTATTTAAATAATGATCAATGGGAAGGATTATGTACAAAGGAACCTATATATTCTTGTACATTGGTCACTGAAAGCAAGCATGTAGTTACAGTAAACGGGTAGAAATAAAAATGGTACGTTTGTCTTTATTACAAGAGGGTTTGATCCAGGAGCAAGGACATCTGACTGCAGCTGAATAAGGCCTAGCTAAAGCCACACCAGGAGTATTATTTTTAGTTATTCCCTCATGGAATGTGGGCATTACTGGCTGGCCAGCATTTATTGCCTGTGCTTAGTTGCCCTTGGAAAGATGTTGATGAGCTGCCTTCTTGAACTGCCGCAGTCCACATGCTGTAGGTTGACCCATAATGCCCTTAGTGAGGGAATTCCAGGATGTTGACCCAGCCATGGTAAAGGAACGGTAATATATTTCTAGTCAGGATGATGAGTGCCTTGGAGGGGAATTTGCACATGATGGCGTTCCCATCAATCTGCTGCCTTTATCCTTCTAGAGGGAAGTGATTGTGGATTTAGAAAGTGCTGTTTAAGGATCTTTGGTGAACTTCTGCAGTGTATCTTTTAAATAGTACACTGTTGCTACTGAGCATTTGTGGTGGAGGGAGTGGATGCTTATTGACGTGGTCCCAGTCAATGGAGCTGCGTTGTCTTGGGTGGTGTCAAGCTTCTTGAGTGTAGTTGCAACTGCACCCAGTAAAGTAAGTGAGGAGTATTCCATCACACTACTAACTTGTGCTTTGTAGATTGTGGACAGGCTTTGGAGAGACAGGAGGTGAGTTGCCCACAGCAGTATTCCCAGCCTCTCACCTGCTATTGTCATCACTCTGTTTTGTCATAGAGTTATACAGCACAGAAACAGACCCTTCGATCTAACCAGTCCATGCCGACTATAATCCCAAACTAACCTAGTCCTGTCTGTCTGTGCTTGACCCATGTCCCTCCAAGCATTTCTTATTCATGTACTTATCCAAACGTCTTTTAAACATTGTAACTGTACCTATTTTATCTGGAAGTTCATTCCACTACAAAGTACTGTTTGTATAAAAAAATTGCCCCTTGTGTATGTTTAAAATCTTTCTCCTCTCACCTGAAAAATATGCTCCCTTGTCTTGAAATCTCCCACCTAAGGAAAAGACACCTGCCATTCATCTTATCTATACTCCCCATGATTTCATGAACCTCTATAAGGTCACACCTCAACCTCTTACACTCCAGTGAATAAAGTCCCATTCTGTTCAGTCTCTCCTTATAATTCAAGCTCTCCACTTTGCAACATCCTGATAAATCTCTTCTGGACCCTTTCCAGCTTAACATTATCCTTCATATAGTATTGAGACCAGAACTGAACACAGTATCCCAGAAGAGACCTCATTAACGTACTGTACAATCTCAAGTGGCAAGTCCAGTTGAGTTTCTGTCAATGGTGACCCCAGGATGTTGATAATGGGGGATTCAGTAATGATAACACCAATGAATGCCAGGGGGCAGTAGTTAGATGGTCATTGCTTGGCATTTGTGTGATGTGAAAGCTACTTGCCATTTGTCAGCCAAGGATATTATCCAGATCTTGTTGCATTTGAATACAGGCTGCTTCAGTATTTGAGGAGTCACAAACGATGCTGAACATTGTGCAATCATTGATGAACATCCCCACTTCTGACCTTATGATGGAGGGAATGTCATGAAAGCAGCTGAAGATGGATGGGCCGAGGACACTACCATGAAGAATTCCTGCAGAGATATCTTGGAGCTGAAATGAGTAACCTCCAACAACCAAAACCATTTGCTAAGTGTTGAATATGTCTCCAACCAGCAGAGAGTTTGCCTCTTGATACCAATTGATTCCAGGTTTTCTAAGGTTCCCTGATGCCACACTTGGTCAATGCAGCCTTAATGTCAAGGGCTGTCACTCTCACCTCCCCTCTGGAATTCAGCTCTTTTTCCAAGTTTGAACCAAGGCTATAATGAGGTCAGGAGCTGAGTGGCCCTGGCAGAACTCAAACTGGGTGTTACTGAGCAGTCTAGTGTTGAGCAGATGCTCCTTCATAGCACAGTTGATGACACCTTCCATCATTTTTCTGATGATTGACAGTAGATTGATGAGACAGTAATTTGTCAGGTTAGACTTGTCCTGCTTTTGTGTACAGGACAAACATGATGGAAGGTATTCTCATTGTGAAGCTGAGACTTCATCTCTACAAGAACTGTCCAGTGGTCATTCTTACTAATCCTGTCATAGACAGATGCATCTACAGCCAGCAGATTGGTGAGGATGAGGTCAAATGTATTTTTCCCTCTTGTTGGTTCCCTCACCACATGCCACATACCCACTCTAACAGCTATGTCCTTTAGGACCAGAACTGCTCAATCAGTTGTGCTGCTGCTAAGTCACTGTTGATGGTGGCCATTAAAATCTCTACCCAGCATACATATTGTGTCCTTGCAACCCTCAGTGCTTGAGCCAAGTGGTGTTGAACATGGACGAGTACCAGCTGAGGGAGGAGAGTGTGTTGTAACCAGCAGATTTCCTTGTCCATGTTTAATCTGAAGCCACAAGACTTCATGGGGTCTGGAGCCAATGTTGAGGATTCCTAGGGTAACTCCTTCCCAACTGTGCTGCCACCTCTGCTGGGTCTGTCCTGCTGCTGGGACAGGGCATACCCAGGAATGGTGAAGATGGTGTTTGGGACATTGTCTGTATGACTATGTTACTTGACTAGTCTGTGAGATAGCTCACCCAATTTTGTAAGTAAGGAGGATTTCGCAGAGTCTGACAGCACTGTTTCTGTTGTCTTTTCCGTTGTCTAGGTTGATGCCAGGTTTCATTTCTTTGTTGAGACTTTGTAGCGATTGATACAACTGAGCGGTTTGCTTGACCATTTTAGAGGGCAGTTGAGAGTCAACCATATTGCTGTCAGTCTGGAGTCACATGTAGGCAAGACCAGGTGAAGGTGACAGATTTCCCTCCCTGAAGGACATAAGTGAGCCAGATGGGTTTTTGTTTAAAAATCAACAATGGTTTCATGGCCATCAGATTCATTCTAGACTTTTTTTGTTGATTCAAATTGCACCATCTGCCATGGTGGGATTTGAACAGCAGCTGAGTTTCTAGATTAATAGTCCAGTAATAAAACCATTAGGCTATCGCCTCCCTATATAGCAGATGTGTATGTCGACTTGGTCTCCTGATCTGAGATAAACTTGCCATAGAAGGAGTGCAGTGAAGATTCACCAGACTGATTCCTGGGATGACGTGTTTGTCACATGATGTCAACTAGACCTGTATGGAGTTCATAAGGCTTGAAGGAGTTCTCATTGAAACATAAAATTTTCATAGAGCAGAACAAACTGGATGCAGGAATGTTTCCACTGGCCAAAAGTCCAGAAAAATGTATTCGGTTTCAGGATACACATCCAACCATTTCTGATTAATATGATGAGACTTTTTCACTCAGAGGGTGGTGAACCTGTGGAATTCTCTACAAACCCTTTGAAGGCCAAGTCACTGTATATATTTCTGAAAGATATAAATATACAGAGGCTGAAGGTTTCAAGTGGTATGTGTCAGGGAGAGAGAAGAGAGAGAGAAAGTAAGTATGGCATTGAGTTAGAAGATAAACCACGATCATGTTGAATGTTGGGGCAGGTTTGGTGAGTTGAATGACCTCCGCCTGCACATATTTTCTATGTTAAGAAATAACTACAAGTGTAGTGAGAGAGGAGGTACATGCCTTTACAGCACAGCTTGTGGGCCAACTGGTGCAGAATGCTTCCCGTCCAACATTCCTCAGTCTCTCTTTCATCATATGTAGACCCTGAGTTCAGGACTAGCAACCCTCTCCCAGGACCAGGAAACAGAATCCACACCACTACCACTACCATCCTGGTGTGTGTGTGTGTACAGAAGGGGGCCGGGTGGAAGTTTGGTGCTGGTACATGGAATTATTTTATCATCGAGCCCAGACTGCTCCCTGTCCAAATAGTACCTCTACAATGAATCAGGGTGACTTCTAGCTGGGCAAATGCCATGACACCAGGAACATGAAGGGCCCTTCAACCCCTCTTCTACCTTGTCATTTTACAGCCACACCAGCCAGCCCTAGAGAACTGGTAAACTCCAATTTCATATCACTAAGGCAATGCAACCATCTCCAGGAGACCATTGCTACCCATCATAAAATTTTAGTAAGACCAATCTCCTAAAGATCATTACATTGTACAGCATTGGGGAAGGTTAGTTCTTTGAGGATGTGACTAGAAAAGTTGATGAGGGTCAAGCTGTGGATGTGGTGTATATGGACTTCAATAAGGCAATTGATAAGGTTCCCCATGGCAGGCTCATTCAGAAGGTCAGGAGGAATGGGATACAGGGGAACTTAGCTGCCTGGATACAGATTTGGCTGGCCAACAGAAGATAGTGAGTGGTAGTAGAAGGAAAATATTCTGCCTGGAAGTCAGTGGTGAGTGGTATTCCACAGGGCTCTGTCCTTGGGCCTCTACTGTTTGTAATTTTTATTAATGGCTTGGATGAGGGGATTGAAGAATGGGTCAGCAAATTTGCAGACGACACAAAGGTTGGAGGTATCGTTGACGGTATAAAGGGCTGTTGTAGGCTGCAGCTAGACATTGACAGGATGCAGAGATGGGCTGAGAGGTGGCAGATGGAGTTCAACCTGGATAAATGTGAGGTGATGCATTTTGGAAGGTCGAATTTGAAAGCTGAGTACAGGATTAAGGATAGGATTCTTGGCAGTGTGGAGGAACATAGATCCCTTAAAATGGCCACCCAAGTGGACAGGGTTGTTAAGAAAGCATATGCTGTTTTGGCTTTCATTAACAGGGGGATTGAGTTTAAGAGTCGTGAGATCTTGTTGCACCTCTATAAAACTTTGGTTAGACCGCACTTGGAATACTGTGTCCAGTTCTGGTCGCCCTATTATAGGAAAGATGTGGATGTTTTGG
>NC_057731.1:18261175-18276246 GCF_004010195.1 Chiloscyllium plagiosum
AGAGGCGGGTTTTTTACACAGAGAGTTGTGAGAGCATGGAATGCGTTGCCAGCAGCAGTTGTGCAAGCAAGGTCATTGGGGACATTTAAGAGACTGCTGGACATGCATATGGTCACAGAAATTTGAGGGTGCATACATGAGGATCAATGGTCGGCACAACATCGTGGGCTGAAGGGCCTGTTTTATTGCTGTACTGTTCTATGTTCTATGTTATTTTTCCTATCATACCAGTTCCAAGGCTACACACATCTATACTCTCTCAAAACATTCAATAGGCCGACCTTAAAACATTAGTCATCGCCATCTTGATATTGCGTGCACTGCCTCCCAGGATAATCTAATGTATCTCTATGGCCCTCTACATGAAAAAAGTTATGATAAAAATAATTTCATCCTGCAGTTGTCAAGTTCGACACGTTGAGAGATTAAGTCAGGAATTCAAACTCGGCTTGACTGTTGCATTCCCGGTTTACAGGATATTCTACTCATTTAGTTTTGTTGCAGATGGTTTCTAATCATCCTGTTCAGAGATGATATTACACAACTCTGGAGCAGGTGGGACTTAAACCCAGGTCCATTGGCTCAGAGGTATGGACATGACAAGACTCCTTTCAGTTTTGTTGTATATCGGTTGAAAGGGTTTATACTTGACTGACTGCTATAAGCACCACACACTGTGTTGATGTCATGAGGACTTGTTGAGAGAGTAGAATCACGTGGGAAATAAACCTAAGGCTAGGTCCTTCCCACAGTCTTTGTAGTAATGTAGAACATTTTCTTGTAACCTGTCAATAGTTGCAGAGATGTAACAAACTACATCTTGTTCAGTCTGAAAGACTCCACTAAATGTTGACTACCTCATATGTACCAGACTGAATAGGCCCCTAAAGGACCCACACACTTACAAGATACGGATGACAACCAACACAGCAAGTTTAAAAAGATGGTAAATCATACAGACTGCAGATCAGGCATGATTATTTCTGCCGCTGAATTCCCAAGATGCATACCTCATGCAAAACTCTGTGCTGTGGACCACAAAATCAAAACATTTATCCTGGAACTGAAATGTAAATCAACCTTTTCTTTTAGTCATGCACCAATCTATGTGATTCTTTCCCAGGACCTGTATTAATATTGAATATTTCTCCAGAACCCTGTCCATTTGTACCCTTTAAGATGTCAGAACATGACTATCCAGAAGGTCTTGTGGTGCAGTGGTCATGTCCCTACCACTGGGCGAGAAGATCTGTGTTCACATCTCACCTCAGATGGCCACAGAGGAATTTCATGAAAGATCCAAATAGGTTTGATTCATTTTTCATGCCTTTTGACTAGTTTTCATGTAAACGTCCATTGGGTAGATTTTCACTTTTATCATCTGGTCACAAAGTGTTGCTTGGGAGAAGCATAGAAAGCAAAATCTGACTGGAAGATTTATATGCCCTTATTGGATTTTCTATTCATTGAAATTCAGAAGTGCAAACTTCAAGCCTGTACGCAGTTGTGCTTGGTTTTAGCTGTCACATCTTTCGAAAAGAATACTGGCCTTGACGAAAATATAACAATCCTTCTCCAAAGTGGTACCTCAGATGTAGGATTTCAGTTAGGCTGAGAAGTTAAATTGGGGTCACATCTAAATGAGCAATATTCAGCAATTGATTTAAAATAATGAACTGAATAACGTGGTCTCCAAGATCTCGTTGGATAAACTGTGAATCAAAATGAATCCAGCAAACTCTTCTTCTCGCAAAGCTCTGTGAGAATTTCAATGTAGTGCCCCAAAAGGATATCAGTGCAAAATCGAATCAAATCCCTAACAGAGAAGTAATAGCATTAAGCAACATGGAAAAAAAAGGCGGAGGACTGGGATTAAAAAGATAAAATTGTCGCAGCTAAAAAATGTTGGATCAGGTTCAGCGAGCCTATCCCTTTTCTTTTGGGATAGTCAATGATCTACTGTATGGATCAGCTATTTTATAATTTACAAGATCCTGACCGAGCCAGCGGTTAAGTCCATTCCTATCATGCTCCCGATGCAATACGATAGTGTCCCATAAATGTGGGGAAGTTTGTGAATGCGAACCAAATTAAACTGGACGATTCAGAACTGATTTCACAAATAATTACGTTTTTGCAAATGTGGCTTGTACGACACTTTGGAGCACTCAATCATTTGAAAGATAATAGTCTGCTAGAGGACAAAGTATCCTTTTATTCTGTACTTGCAATGTTGTTAATCCTCCAAGGTTCTCTTGGGTCTTCAGAAATTAAAGATTAATCTCCACAACATTATTGCAAAGAGCCTGTGAGAAAAATCAGAGGAGTAGTTAAAAAAAGTATTTTTCTTTCATTTTCTTTAAGCACTTCAAGTTATTATTTATAAAAAATATTGGGCATAGAGAAAGGGCTGTTTGACGAACAGTCAAGCATCATCCAATCAGTGATAAAGATTCTCTTCATTTCACGGTTTCCATGGGAACATAATGACGGAATATGGTGGTCAGGTATTGAAACCTCTTGAGGTTTTTCCAATCAGAGTTGGCAAGTGTGTGTGTGTGTGTGTGTATTTTACACTTAGTGAATGTTGTAGAGTACACGACTGAATTAAATAGTTGGAAAAATAAAACTGTATATTAATAACTCACTTGTGAAGCACAGATGTTTTCCCCATTGTATGGAAGGCATAGGAACATGCAGTGATCTGCCAAAATGTATACTGCAAAATATTAGGAAAAACTGAAAATTATTTGCTTATCTGATTAACATTTCACACTTTACTTTCTTACATTTAGTTACTTGTGTTTATGAAGATCCCGTTCAGGTTTTCTGATTGTCAATGTTGCTCTTTAATTGAATTGCTTTAATTGAATTGAATTGTCTGAAGGGCAAGCCCTACATAGTAGTAGGTTTCTCTTAATAACACATCTCAGTTTTACATGCCAAAAGAAATCAAATAAATCACCTCACAGTTACATAAGGAATTACTTCATCAGATATAACATTCAAAATGAAATGAATGAAGTAAGATGGTGGTTGCTAATTGTAGGATAATGAGGAAACATACTGTGTTTTATTTTCTTTTGTGTTCTATATCACTGGAATAATCTCAAAATTATAGTCATTACATAAATACTTTTAGGTAATACATTTTACATTTGTTTCCCTCCTGATGTCAAATCATGCTACACATGCTAAAAATATAATTTTATTCAGTTTGGTTCTTTCATATAATGCATAAGTTTATCTGAATTTGGATTTAGCTTGCTCTTTTGTTACTGAGTTTCTAATATCTGAGCATCTACGAAACAAAAGGTTTTACTCTACCTTACTGGATGTTCTACAAAACATTTCCACAAAACATTTCTATTTCATAACTGGGTCATTGGTTTGAGCAGTGTTTGTGGCACTAAAACTAGTAAAGGAGAGTGCTAGAGTCTACTAACAACAAAATAATGCTATCAAATGTCCCAGAGAAACTCTCACAAAATTATCTTTGGAAAACTTTATAGAATCACTTCCTCAGGACCCACCCTGTGGCTGGTGGGGTAGTCAAGGTCTCCATACAATTGACCTTTTCTCCTGCCCAACCAAACACAGAGAGCATTTCTGTACATTGGTGGATCTATGAGCAACAAATGAATCAGATACCAAAGAAAGAAGATTACTGTGAATGGTATACTTGAAGCTATGTAAAGCCTTGCCTGGAAAATTATTTTTGGTCTTCTTTTGGCCTGGAGTTTGTTTGAAGACTGTTCTTGCCAGTTACAGCAAACACTAGATCAAATTATATTTCAGACTGGAATTTCTATTATCATGAACATGAGAAGAATTCACTTAAGGAAAAGGCTAGATTGTTAGAATGGAGTATCACAGAAGATGTTGATTTTCAACATGTCAATACCACACGTACATATGTGGAAGAATCAACCCATTAGTGCCTCAGAAAGCCATAATTCTCTGAACTCCATAGGTCAATTCTGGCAAGTACACTAAAAGGATGTTTCCCCCCACAGGAGAAACTAAAGCTAGAGTACAATGCCTAAGAATCAGAAGTCACCCTTTTAAGACAGAGATGAGGAAATATTTCTTTTCCTAAAAGGATCACTGAAGTGTGGAATTCTCATTCCCAGAAGGTAGTAAAGACTGGGTAGTAAATTCAAGGCTGCAATAGATAACTTATTGACAGACAAAGGCATTGAGGGCAATGAAGGAAAGTGGACAGCAACCAGATCTGCAATGATCTGACTGATCTGGCTACAAGGGCCAAATAGCCAATTCCTGCTCTCCTAAGTCCGATGTTCCTAAGACTGCATCCCATTTTAGCGAGGCCATCAATATTATCTGTAACATTGACATTTCATTCATGTGACTTAGACTGCTAACCAAAAAGAGTGTAGATGAAACCAATATTCATTCCCATACCAAAGCACATCAAAGCAGCTCCTTTTATATTCACACTTTTCTCATTTCTGTTGGTTACTGCATTTGCCTGTTGATTCCAAAAACTGCAGCAATCACTTATAATTATAGTGTTTGGTCTTGAGTTTGACACTGCATTAATGTACAGCCATAAATTGAATTTTGATTCATTTCACCATTTCAAAATACATTCTAAAATTGACGTTTAAAAAAATTGGCTTGACTCGTTTTGCTGTTATTTATGTGAATTCAGTTAATAGCTTTAGCCGCTGGCTAATTTGTCTGGGAAACTTGAAAATAGGATGAGATGTAACTTGACTCAACATAACTCTAAGAAGATTAAGGTCAGTTGGAACTCCTGACCATTTTGCCAGGTTTGGAAATATCATTACTGTGGAAATCTGAAGCACACAATTGAACAAACTGCTGCTGTCTTCAGTGATTTAAGACAGTGTTTGAAGAGAAGGAGATCAGTTTCCCTTCAAATTATTTATTTTCAATACATTGAAACAATCATTGCATATCAGACTGAAACATGATATAGGTATATGAAGAAAGGAAAATTATTCTCCCTTTCATATATGTATATATCTTAGGTGAATTTTTGATATAGTGTACACTAGAGGAATTGTATAAAGTAGAATGTTGCTGTCTAGAAAGCCCATCACTAATCCAAAATACACATTATAAAGCACAAGAGATTAATAAAACTTGGTCATTTGATTAGACAGTACCAATTAGGATACCCTAAAGAGTCTTTATCAGGCCATCTTTCAAGAAAATGTGAAACATAAAATATGAAATTTTGTACCCCTATGGCATGTGACTCCTCAATAATAGAAGCCATAACGTAAGAACTGGAAAGCATTGTTTTCAAATTAAAAATAAAGACTGGAAAATTTTCATTTTGAATGGAGTGTCATAACATTACAATAAATGGGTCCATTGTAAAATGAAAATGCTAATGACAATTATTTTAGTGTGGTAAACTTATTGCAATTGTAATAGGATATTCAAACAATGATAATTCAAACAGAACACATCCGTTTGGAATTGCGAAAGGAAGGATTAGCTATTTATTGCTCAATACAAAAATGTTATCACATTAGAGCAAAATATTATTTGTATTTAGCAGAGAAACCACAAAAATGCAAAATTTAATTTTAAGAAATTATTTTAGAATGAATTCATAATCTTAACGTTTTATTCTGCTGAATGCAGAGGAACACTATAAAGGCTGAAATGCCTAAATACTTTAAGTAGTTACAAAATGGCTGGTCCAATGCTCATGTCATCTAGGCTGATATTTCAATGCTGTGCTGAGTGAGTACTGTATTGTGGTAATGCCACCTTTTAAATAAAATATTGACCAAAACTCCACAATATTGTTCCTCTTCTCTTCTATTCAAAGATTGTCCAAGGAGTGTTCTGAAAGCATTGGCGGACATTTATTCTTAAACAATGCCATTGAGATAGATCAACTGATCATTTATCTTATTAAGAATCCTGGTATGTGCAAAAATGTAACTCACCTGATGATGTGAAAGGTGCTATATGTGAAAGTTCTTTCTTTGGGGAATAATGGAATCAATGTTTGCCTTAATGACCCAGATATTAAATATTATCAGGTCAGATTGTGAAGAGGAAAATTGCCCAAATTTCCTCCCATATAAAATGAATGATAGGAAAATCAGATGCTCTCCCTAACAAATGTACAATATACCAACTGAAAAGTGCTATGTCTGTACTTTTTCATGCTGTTTGTAAAGGCAATGCATTATGCCGAGAGGACAATTAGAATCTACTCTCATGTTTCTTTGTTTCATAATTATATAATGCCCAATTGTTGATGTAATTTATCATTATTGTCATAGAAAAAAATTATCATAGAATCCCCACAGTGTGGAAGCAGGCCATTCAACCCATCGAATCCACACTGACCCTCGAAAGAGCATCTCACTCAGATCCACCTCATTCCTGTGACCCTTCAGTTCCCATGGCTAATGCACCCAGCCTGCACATCCCTGGACACTATGGGCAATTTAGCATGGCCAATCCATCTAGGTTGCACATCCCTGGGCATTATGGGTAATTTACCATGGGCCAATCCATCTAGCCTGCACATCCCTGGACACTATGGGCAATTTAGCATGGCCAATCCACCTAGCCTGCACATCTTGGACTGTGAGTGGAAACCAGAGCTTCCAGAGAAAACTAATACAGGCTTGTGGAGGATATGCAAACTCCACACAGGCTGGAGGCTGGAACTGAACCCAGGTCCCTGGTGCTGTGAGCCACCTTGTCACCTGTGTTAAATGCACTTCTGAAAAAATAAAAGAAATGGTAAGAAAAAGTAAAAAAGACCATTTCACCAACTGAAGCTGCAGCATCTTATGTGCTCCTGACAGGAAACTGAAGTTTTAGACAAAGCAACAGTATGATGCTGCTCCAGTTTCATTCTTGTACAACAGCTGAGCACATTGTTGTGAAAGTGCAGAGAATTGACACTTTCAGGTGAGGAATTCAACTTTTGCTGGAATGTAGTGTCATCATCAAAACAAAAGAGCACATTTTTTATTATACTGTGGCACTAAAATAGATAAGGAAAAGTGAAGCCTGAATGTAACTCAAGAGATCTCTACTTTGGCACAGTAATGGGATTAATGTTCATTTATCATCACCTGCCATTTCGATTCTCTCCTGAGAGTTGCTGCTCTGATTTTTGAAAGAATTGTTTCGTTTCTACACATGTGATTGAATCTGTTGCAGTTTAAGCAGTTTATCTGTAGCCAAATTGGTGATCACATGACAAGTTACTGTGATGATGTGATTCATTGTGCCACATTATAATTTAATGTGCTGTAGCATTTTGCCCATTGTAACACATTTGTGTGCTTTGATTCCAAGCAGAGGAACAGCTAAAGGTCTAAAGGAATTGACAGGAACTATACTACTCTATACAGCCAAACTAAACCGCTACATTATTTTATAAAGAGCTATTGATCCAATAAGATGTTTTTGTTAAAGGACATTGTATAGTCACTCAAACCATAACATTATCTATTATGTTATATGCTGAAGAAATGCTGATAAATCTTATGAGGTGAAAAGATCACATTTCGCCTGAAATTCTTTACCAAAAAATCTATAGTACAGTGGCTTATGCTGCTCCAAATATTGCATTTATTAAAACATTAATAAAATATGAGTGATAAAGCTGGTTTTTACTTGTTAAAGTTCAACCTTGATATATTCATGTTATGGAGGATAACTAAAAGAGATTTATTTTTACTTAAGGTCAGTTCTGGACTTAAAAAGCTTAACAAAGAGTAATAGTTCATATCATCACCACCACAGTGATAGAAATGATAGTAATTTTCTGTGTCAGTACATGAACGTTTCAGCCGTTATAGCATTAGCGAAAGCTGAGCATAAAGAAAAAGTATGGGAGGTGAATGACTCCTAGAAGACAGTATCCCTGGCAACAAATCAACAGGAACAAAATCAACAACAATATTGCAGAGTTTCCCCATTCATGATCCCAGAGGGAAGAACCAATAAAACTTATGAATGACACTTATAAGTCCAACTCATCTAATGTCTTTCAAATGGGGCTCCACTTTGACCAGTGCATTCATTTCCAAGTGTTACTGGTTTTCACCTCTGGGAAATTCAGAATCATGATGCAGATATGATTGAGGTAGACAACCTGAGTGAGAAAATCTTGCAAAGCATCAGTTAACTACACCCAGTGCATAACCAATTGTTTTAAAACTAAACCATCACTGCCTTAATGCTACAGATATTTTAAAAATTAGCTCTATTATTGTACATGACAGTGATAGCTGATACGTGGCATTACTGCAACATGAACAGTGGTAGACGGGTTACTATAGCCAAGAAGGCAGGTGAGGAAGAAACAGACTGAGGTGGGGTGGGATATTTATTAATTCAGTTGGCTGGGCAGCTGGTTTTCAACATGGAGTTGATGCCCAACACTGCAGATTCAATTCCTGCAATGGCTGAGGCAATCATAGAAGACTCTCCTTCTCAACTTCTCCCCTCGCTTGAAATGTGGTGACCCTCTGGTCAAATCACCACCAATTCACTCTCTCTAATAGGTGAGCAGCCCTTTGGTCTGTAGGACAATGGAGACTTTACCTTTTTTGCTACGTTCTTAAGTAAGGTCTAAAATCGAGTTGTCATATTACATTCTACTGGAATTTTACAACACGGGTCCCCAATATGTTGCTTTTGCTTATGTATCTGTTACTGTCTGATCTCTGAGGATGTCTTTTTAGGCTTAATGCCACTGACGGCATTCAAGAGACTTGGAGTTTGTCGGTTAGTAGATTTAGAGAAGTGGTTACACAGCAGGATCAGTCAGATAGATGGGTAACTGCCAGGAAAGGTAAGAAGGTAGTCTCCTGTGGCTATTATGATCTCAAACAGATATTCCTTTTTGGTTACTATTGAAGGGTATAATCTCACAGAGTAAAATAGAAGTGGCAGTCAGATCTCAGGCACTAAGACTGAATCTTATGTTAAGCAGGGTTTGTCAAAATTTAAAAGAATAATTGTCATTGGGGACTCTCCTATTGAGGCAAAGACAGGGAATTCTGTGGCTGTGAGCATGAATCTTGGATAGTGTGTTGTTTTCCTGGTGCTAGGGTTAAGGACATCTCAATACAGTGGAAGCATAATGTCAAAGGGAAGAGTGAGAAGCTGTAAGTTGTTGTACACTTTGGCAGGAAAGACATAGTTCGTGAAAGGTCAAGGATCTGGTTAGAAGGTTGAAAAACAGAAAGTCAAAGGTAGTATAAACTCTGGTTTACTCCTGGCATCACATTCTAATGAGAACAGGAATAAAAAGAGAGGACAATAAATTAATGGCTGAAGAGATGGTGCAATGTGCAAGGATTCAGATTTTTGAATCATTGGGATCTCTTCTGGGGCAGAAAAGACCTGTTCAGAAGGGATGGATTTCACCTGAACTGGAAAGATTGATGAGGGCAGAGTGGTAGACATTGTTTACATGGACTTTAGTAAAGTGTTTGACAAGGTTCCACATAGACCAATTAGTAAAGTTAGATCACATAGGAATCAAGGTAAACTTGCCAATTGGATACAATGTTACCATGATGGTACAAGACAGAGGGTGGTGGTAGAGTGTTGTTTTCAGACTGGAGGCCTGTGACCATGGGTGTTCCACAGAGATTGGTGTTGGGTCCACTTTGTTTGTCATTTATATAAAAGATTTGGATGAGAATTGTTGTGGACTAGGCCAGACCACTCAAAGCATTCTTAAACAGGCAGGCCAGACCATAACTTTGTAATTTGTTTCAGTAAGTATACAGTGAAAATTACCTGGAGTAAGTTAGCTAGGTTGACTACTAGATTTTAAAACAGACAAAAACTTATTCACAAGGTTACACAATGAAACACAGAGAACAGAATAAAGAACTCCTACAGAACTCAGTCTATCCAAACTCGACTTAATTATGCTGTTCCAAATATACGCAACAGTCCCGTTAAGCAAACCCTCTTGAAACACAGTTAAAAAATAGAACAGATGCTTACAGGTTGAAGTTAGAAGGGCAGAGAGAGACTATTTCCATACAGCTCATGTTGAACTCCCAACTAGTTCTGGACTGAACTAAACTGCTCAGCTAGAGAGCTAATCACTCCTCTTTCATTATACAGGTCACTTCTAAAACATGGCCACCTTGCCCTGAAGTCTCATCTGTTTACATATAAACAAAAAGGCCTCTCAACACACTTTAATCTCTGTACCAAACCAGTCTAATCGAAAGCAGGAAATGTTTACAAACCCACTGAAATAAACCAAGGAACAGCTTTTAAAAAGAAGGACCAGCTTTGTGACAGAATATAGGAGGCATCATTAGTAAGTTTACAGATGACACCAAAATTGGTGGTATACTCGACAACAAAGAAGGTTATCTAAGACGACAAAGAGATCTTGATCAATTGGGTCAATGGGCTGAGGAGTGGCACATGGAGAATTTTTTGGATAAATGCAAGGTATTTATTTTGATAAACAAACAATTAATGGTAGGGACCTAAGTAGTGTTAAAAAGTGTGGCGCTGGAAGATCACAGCAGGTCAGGCAACATCCGAGGAGCAGGAGTATCGATGTTTTGGGCATAAGCCCTGGGTAGTGTTGACGAACAGAGAGACCGAGGGATTCATGTACATATATCTTTGAAATTTGTGTCACAGGTAGACAGGGTTGTTAGGAAGGCATTTACTGCAAGTGCCTTCATTGCTCAGACCTTTGAATACAGGGGTTGAGACATCATGTTGATGTTGTACAGGATATTGGTGAAACCTCTTCAAGAGTACTATGTGCAGTTCTGGTCGCCCTATTATTGGAAGGATATTATTAAATTGGAGAGGGTTTAGAAAAGATTTACAGGTATGTTTCTGGGAAAGGAGGGTTGTCTGAGACTTTTTTCACTGGAGCGTAGGAGGTTAAGGGGTGACCTTAAAAAAGGTTTATAAAATCATGAAGGGCATAGATCTTTTCCCTAAGTTGGGAGAGTTCAAAACTAGGGGGTATATTTTTAAGGTGAGAGAAGCAAGTTTTATGAAGGGCATAAAGTGGTTCGTGTGTCGAATGAACTGCCAAAAGTTGTGAATGCTGGTACATGTAAAAGTGCATGAATAGGAAACGTTTGCAAGGATATGGGCCAAATGCAGGCAAGTGGGACTAGTTTAGTTTGAGAACATGGTCATTGTGGACTAGTTGGACCAAAGGGTCTGTTTCCATGATGTCTGATTCCAACTCTATGACTTTGCATTGTTTCATCATGAGAAATCAGAGCATTTTGAATATCTACAGTTTATGTGATGAATGTACTCCTATAATGCCAGTAGGTTGAGAATTCTAAGATTTTGATTCAGCTGCACTGAAGGAATTTTTAATAAAGTTTGGGACACATGAATAGGAGACAGTCTAGGTCTCCTCCCATTATCACTTCATCCTGTATGTGGGAGTAAAAACAGGAGGAATGGATTGTGAGATCTTTAGAACTGTGGTTGAGTCATGGTGGCTACTTGCAGTTGTTGGTCAACATCACTACAGGGAAACAGCAATTTTATTTTCTGTTTGTTGACTATTTGATCGATTTCTTCCTTGGCAAAAACTTGGATGCTTTTTGGTTCCCTTGTTTGCTGGGAACTTTTATACTCGTAGTTTGTAATCACTTGCATAGAAGCTGAACACAACAGTTGCATGTCGCGCTGGAGTGGCACTTTTACCATGACAACATCATATTCTCTTATCTTAAAAGTAGGTTTCTTTTAATGAAAGGGATGGTCCCAGAACCTCACACTGTCTGGTAGAATAATGCAATACAGAAAGAAGTTCCTGTGTTTAGTCTTTATAAGAACTATCTGGGGCATCTTATTTCTCTGCTCATCCCAAGTACCTTCAAGTTTCTCCCCTTCAAATATTTGTTCAATTCTCTTTAAAAAGTTACAATCAAATTTTCTTTTATTACCCTTTAAGGTTGTACATTGCAAATAATAATGATTCTGTGTTTCAATAAGATTCTCCTCATCTGACCTCTGCTTCTTTTGCCAGTTATAGAGTCATAGAATTATAGAGATATACAGCATGGAAACAGACCCTATGGTCCAACCCGTCCATGCCGACCAGATATCCCAACCCAACCTAGTCCCACCCCTGCCAGCACCCGGCCCATATCTCTCCAAACCTTTCCTATTCATATACCCATCCTAATGCCTCTTAAATGTTGCAATTGTACCAGCCTCCACCACATCCTCTGGCAGCTCATTCCATACATGTACCACCCTCTGCGTGAAAAAGTTGCCCCTTAGGTCTCTTTTATATCTTTCCCCTCTCACCTATCTTAAATCTGTGTACTCTAGATAGTGACATATCCACCTGTGGACACAATTTCTTTTATTTACTCCTTTTATGATTTAAATTGCCTACACCAAGTCCCATCATAAGCTTCACAGCTCTTAGAAAAATATTCTTGGTTTGTCTAGCTTCTCCATGAATCTGAAGTCCTGTAGCTCCGGTAAAACTCTATTTTGTAGATTTTGACATTCTTCCTAAAGTGTTGCTCACAGTAGAACACTGTGCTGCAGCTGAGGCCTAATCAGTAACCTCTAAAGATCCAACATAACTTTTGCTTTTATGCTCCATGCCACAGTTTATAAAGTTAATAGTCCTACATAACTTTCCAATAACTGCATCAAGTTCCTGCCACCTTTAAATGTTGTCTGCACACAAGTTCTCAGATCTGTCTGTTCATGGATCATAATTTAAATTATATTTGGTATATATCACAATTATATCCGTTTATATTATCTTTCCTCATTCTGCCTTTCTGGTACAACATTAGACACTTCTCTCCATTAACTTTCATTTGCTTTGTGTAATTGCTTTGTCAATTCAAGGTCTGTCCATTACCTCCTGAAGTTTCTCATTGTTTCTGAAGTTTCCTGAAGTTTCTCAATTTCATGCTATCTGCAAACTTGAAATTATACCGTAGCAAATTCCTGGCTGCCAAAACACAGCTAGATTGGTAACTTGGCTAAATAGCAAGGGATGCTGGGTACGTTGGTCAAGTCAAACTCTGAAATCACAAAACCCACACACCAGACACAATGCAGACACAGCAGCCAGGTGCCAATGACATTAGCATAATGTAAAAGGCAACAGTTATTCTGGATAAATATCCCCAGCAACCTATTCACGAAACAAACGAGAGCTCATCTAGAAAGACACTGGGTCCTGCTACTTAATACAACTAACAGTAGCATATCACCTATGTGATTAACTCTTGTTCCAAACTATTAAGTGTATCTCCCTGATAGGCCAGAAATATAGAAAGTTCCAGAAAACCATCTAAAAGGTATAAAAATATGGGTTCACCTGCAAACCTCTCGGAATTGCTGGAAACACTCTCGGAATCTGTGGAATCATCTGATGTTTTTTGAGGAGACCAGCATGGCAAGAGGCAGAGACCAATAATTATCCAGAGACAGAGAGAGAGGAAGAAAACATCTTTGCAGATTCGGAGACTGAACCATAGAGAGATGTGACTGTGTAAATTTATAAGAAACAAGGGAAGTATTGTAACCTTAATGAACCAAACAGGATGAGGAATAGTATGTTTAGTATTAAAGATTACTGTAATTTTGTTCTGAATAAATTGAGACTGTTTTGCTTTGGTACCAGTTTGTGTTTGTATTAATTTGACCACTTTGTATTGTGGGACACCTGGGCAAATTCATTCATGAATTCTGGTCAGAGTTACCTGCAAATTGTTTAAACAGGAACCAGACAACAATGCCCCCTGCATACCCCTCAAGTCCAGGTTGATGATATGTATCAAAAACAGCAGCAATCCTAATGCTGACCCATGGGTAACAGCACCGAGTACTTCATTCCAGTCTGAAAAGCAAATGGTGATCACTACTCTCACCTTTCTCTCATAAAGGAATTTCTCATAAAGGAGAAAAGTGGGAGAGGGTCATGAAAAGGTGAGCAGGTGAAAGTCCTGTCCTGATTTTCCCAAGTAAAAGCTCAGTTAATTCTATAGCTTTGGAATAAATGCCAATGTGTGCACTGTTACGGTCCTTGCATCAGTGTTGTCATGGTTTGTTCTTTTTAAATTATTTTACAATCTTTTTAAAGATTTTTAACTTTTTAACTTATAGAATGTATACAGAATTAAAGAATATATAGAATTATAGCCTGGAAATGTGGTAGAAGTAGATTCAAGTGAGGCATTCAAGACGGCATTGAATGATTATTAAAGAAAAATTGTGTGCAAGGATATGGGGAGAAAGCAGGAGTTTGGCACTAGGTACTAATGCTCATTTGAGGAGCTGGTGCGGACACAGTGGGCCAAATAGAGTCATAGAGATGTACAGCATGGAAAGAGACCCTTCGGTCCAACCCGTCCATGCTGACCAGATATCCCAACCCAATCTAGTCCCATCTGCCAGCACCCGGCCCATATCCCTCCAAACCCTTCCTATTCATATACCCATCCAAATGCCTCCTAAATGTTGCAATTGTACCAGCTTCCACCACATTCTCTGGCAGCTCATTCCATACACTTTCCATCCTCTGCATGAAAAGTTGCCCCTTAGGTCTCTTTTATATCTTTCCCCTCTCTCCCTAAACCAATGCCCTCTAGTTCTGGACTCCCTGACCCCAGGGAAAAGACTTTGTCTGTTTATCCTATCCATTCCCCTCATAATTTTGTAAACCTCTATAAGGTCATCCCTCAGCCTCCGACACTCCAGGGAAAACAGCCCCAGCCTGTTCAGCCTGTCCCTGTAGCTCAGATCCTCCAACCCGGGCAACATCCTTATAAATCTTTTCTGAACTCTTTCAAGTTTCACAACATCTTTCCGATAGGAAGGAGACCAGAATTGCATGCAATATTCCAACAGTGGCCTAAACAATGTCCTGTACAGCCGCAACATGACCTCCCAACTCCTGTACTCAATACTCTGATCAATAAAGGAAAGCATACCAAACACCTTCTTCGCTATCCTATCTACCTGCGACTCCACTTTCAAGGAGCTATGAACCTGCACTCCAAGGTCTCTTTGTTCAGCAACACTCCCGAGGACCTTAC
>NC_057731.1:18276939-18293499 GCF_004010195.1 Chiloscyllium plagiosum
CCTCCTGATTTCTCTCTTAAGTATACTCCTACTTTCTTTATACTCTTCTAAGGATTCACTCGATCCATCCTGTCTATACCTGACTTATGCTTCCTTCTTTTTCTTAACCAAACCCTCCATTTCTTTAGTCATCCAGCATTCCCTATACCTACCAGCCTTCCCTTTCACCCTGACAGGAATATACTTTCTCTGGATTCTTGTTATCTCATTTCTGAAGGCTTCCCATTTTCCAGCCGTTCCTTTACCCGCGAACATCTGCTTCCAATCAGCTTTCGAAAGTTCTTGCCTAACACCATCAAAATTGACCTTTCTCCAATTTAGGACTTCAAGTTTTAGATCTGGTCTATCCTTTTCCATCACTATTTTAAAACGAATAGAATTATGGTCGCTGGCCCCAAAGTGCTCCCCCACTGACACCTCAGTCACCTGACCTGCCTTACTTCCCAAGAGTAGGTCAAGTTTTGCACCTTCTCTAGTAGGTACATCCACATACTGAATCAGAAAGTTATCTTGCACACCCTTACGAAATTCCTCTCCATCTAAACCTTTAACACTATGGCAGTCCCAATCGATGTTTGGAAAGTTAAAGTCCCCTACCATAACTACCCTATTCTTCTTATAGATAGTTGAGATCTCCTTACAAGTTTGTTTATCAATTTCTCTCTGGCTATTAGGGGGTCTATAATACAAACCCAATAAGATGATCATCCCTTTCTTATCTCTCAGTTTCACCCAAATAACTTCCCTGGATGTATTTCCTCCCTCAGCACAGCTGTAATGCTATCCCTTATCAAAAATGCCACTCCCCCTTCTCTCTTGTCTCCCTTTCTATCCTTCCTGTAGCATTTGTATCCTGGAACATTAAGCTGCCAGTCCTGCCCATCCCTGAGCCATGTTTCCGTAATTGCTATGATATCCCGGTCCCATGTTCCTAACCCTGCCCTGAGTTCATCTCCCTTCCCTGTTAGGCTCCTTGCATTGAAATAAACGCAGTTTAATTTATTAGTCCTACCTTGTCCCTACCTGTCCTGACTGTTTGACTCACTTCTGTTCTCAGCTGTGACCGTCTCAGATCGATCTCTTTCCTCACTGTCACCCTGGGTCCCATCCCCCCACCTTACTAGTTTAAATCCTCCCAAGCAGTTCCAGCAAATTTTCCTGCCAATATATTAGTCCCCTTTCAATTTAGGTGCAATCCGTCCTGCTTATACAGGTCACTTTCAAAGAGATTCCAATGATCCAAAAATGTGAATCCTTCTCCCATACACCAGCTCCTCAGCCATGCATTCATCTGCTCTATCCTCTTATTCCTGCCCTCACTAGCTCGTAGCACTGGGAGTAATCCAGATATTACTACCCTTGAGGACCTTTTTTTTAAGTTTCTGCCTAATTCTCTGTAATCTCCCTTCAGAGTCTCAACCTTTTCCCTTCCAATGTCGTTGGTTCCAATTATGGACAATGACCTCCTGCTGGCCCCTCTCCCCCATTCTGCACCCTCTGAGACATCCTCGATCCTGGCACCAGGGAAACAACACACCATTCTGCTGTTTCTCTGCTGGCCACAGAAACGTCTGTCTGTACCTCTGACTTCAGAATCCCCTAACACAATTGATCTCTTGGAAGCCGAAGTACCTCTCTTCACATTAGAGCCAGTCTCAATACCAGAAACTTGGCTGTTTG
The DNA here is from genome assembly GCF_004010195.1 of Chiloscyllium plagiosum. Taxonomy (NCBI): domain Eukaryota; kingdom Metazoa; phylum Chordata; class Chondrichthyes; order Orectolobiformes; family Hemiscylliidae; genus Chiloscyllium; species Chiloscyllium plagiosum. Next base: position 18,278,620 of record NC_057731.1, read on the forward strand.
TGCTAAGTTCCCCTGAGAATCCATCACCCCCTACTTTTTCCAAAACAGCATACCTGTTTGAAATGGGTATATCCACAAAAGACTCCTGCCCTAGGTGCCGACCTCTCTCACCCTTCCTGGAGTTAACCCATCTATGTGACTGTATCTGAGACTTTTCCCCTTCCTAATAACTGCCATCCATCACATACCGTTGCTGTTACAAATTCCTCATCGCTTCTATCTGTCTCTCCAAATTATCCACTCGATCTGATAAGATTTGCATCCATTATCTCCAAAAACATATAATCAAGAAATAATCCACTATACTCACTACTGCAGCCTTTCTCTTGGACAGACTTAAAACAACAATTAACTTATCTGACTCTGTGTTGTGAACTTCGCCCAAAGGTTCCTCCAAGATTAGTTGTGAATTTGGCCTCCTTCTGCACTGTAACCATTCTGGGACACTTTAAGTTTGGCTCAGAAAGTCACATTCAACATCTTCACACTTTGCAAAGTACAGATTTTAATAAAAGGTCATACATAACAATAACAGAAGATAATTTATTCCAGTTTTCATCTAAAAGAAGAAATTATGGTCCTATCTGCCTTACAAAAACAATTGCTCTGTTAGATTAGTCTTTCCAAATGTTCTGACTAGATTTCACTTATAAATGTAAACTAATAAATGACAATTCCAAGGATCGTGCATTTACTTTTAATTAAAAATTAAAACTAAATTTGTTATCTTTCATTCTAGATATCAAGCTCTGTCCGCTTCCACCAATCAATCTCTTACTCCAACCTATTTTTAAATTTTCCAGCATGTATTCCATCAGTAATTGTTTTTCTTTTAAGATGAACCTTTAGTGCTGTTCCTTCTTAAATGATCATCTTACTGATGATATCTGCTTTCTGCATAAGTGTGATTTGTTCTTCAGTCTTTTCTATAATGTCTAGGCTGGGAGGAGGGGTCACTAATGGAATTATCTGACCTTCACTTCACCCTGGTTAATCCACTGGATATAAATACTCCAGTCCTTCATTTGCAGCTTTCAATAAATTTTACTTCCCCTGACGTAACAATTAAGATACCCTCCATTTTCCTCCAGCATATTCAACTTAATCTTGCTCTCGGCTATTTGTTTTTCCAGCTTCGCTTTATTAGAGTCAAAGTACTGATATTCTGTAACATTATCTTTTACATTAGAGCAATTTAAAATGCATAAAACACAACGAGCTGTGCTCAGATCTAAATTTGAATGGACCCTTATCCTCACAGTGACTCACAACTGCAATTAAAAGAGCAAAGTGTATTAATTCATAATTCATGATTATCTCAACTTGCCATTAAATTTTCTTCGTAAGATTATTTAGCAAGTTTAAAGAATTAGTTCAAGTATCCTCTGTAGGGGATTTAATTAAATTTATTTCTGTACAGCTCATATGAAATGTTTGGTTTGGGGTTTGAATAGATACCTATTACAGGTACTCTGACACACAGGAAGCCAAACTTAGCAACTGCAAAACTCCTAACCTGCTTCTTTCATCACTGTCATGCTTGTCTGAGGTCAATTTTAATGAGTCTTTGTAAGTACCTGAAAAATCAGGTGTCTTCATTAAAGAGCAATTGGGAGCTGGGTGAAACTGAAAATTAATTAATTTCAACTAAATTTAACTCAGCTAATCAGTATCGGTTGGCCTGCATATTTAATACATTATAATTATTATTGTACTCAGGGAACATTATTATTAATTTAAATCATTTTACTTATGAATATAGATAGTTATATAAAGCTATGCTCACTTGAACTGCATATTTTTCTGCATTTGAGAGTTCGATAACAGCAGCAGAGTCAAGCCTGCTTTAATTAATAATAGCTGGCCATTCTAATCAACTGCTGTTAGAATGTGGAATCTGTGTAAAAGCCATCTCACATCATTATATGTCTCCACTTTCTTTTCTGTATTTTGTTAATGGCCAGAGGTTCATTGATAAAGCAACTAAAATTTGCCAACATTATGGACTTATTCAACAGATGCATTTATCACTAATAGCTATCCCTTGAACTGGAAAGTTTCTAAATCACCTTGCATATATTATTCATTAGAGACTGTGAAGATTATAACTGAACCTTGCTTTCACAATGGCCCATTATCGAGTGTTCTTGGAATGGTTTGCTATCTCCACTCTTCCATCAATATGTGGCAAGAGATACCTGAACGGAAAATCAAATCCAAATTAGATAACATGATGCAAAGTGATAGTTAATCAGCTATAATTATAACTATATTAACTACAAACACCCTTGAACAGGAAATTCTTACTCTGGGGAGTTAAGATTTCCAATTGGAATGCTATGGTCAATAAAGGACTGCTATGCTTTATTACCAGTGCATCATTATTGGTTAGATTAGATTACTTACAGTGTGGAAACAGGCCCTTCGGCCCAACAAGTCCACACCGCCCCGCCGAAGCGCAACTCACCCATACCCCTACATGTACCCCTTACCTAACACTACGGACAATTTAGCATGGCCAATTCACCTGACCTGCACATCTTTAGACTGTGGGAGGAAACCGGAGCACCCGGAGGAAACCCACGCAGACACGGGGAGAATGTGCAAACTCCACACAGTCAGTTGCCTGAGGCGGGAATTGAACCCGGGTCTCTGGCGCTGTGAGGCAGCAGTGCTAACCACTGTGCCACCGTGCTGCCCCATGGTTCTAGTTTGTCACATGATATGGAACAGAAGCCTGAGGCCTACTGCACCCTGTAACCTACAAAGTAGGATAATATAGTGAAGAATCTTGTAGATTATTTCCACAACAGTAAGAGGAAATCTTATCAAATGTACCAGCTTTGGCACATATTTCTATTGCTGCAATCTAAGTTTGTTCAATATATCACATCAGTTTGATGACACTATGGTCTTTTGTTATAAGTTCTGTGTCCTATGATCCTGCTCCACTAGCTACCTGACGAAGAAGCAGTGCTCCGAAAGCTAGTACTTCCAAATAAACCTGTTGGATTATAACCTGGCGTTGTATGAGTTTTAACTTTGTCCACCCCAGTCCAACACCGGCAACTCTACATCATTGCGCTGGACACAGCGCATAGAAGATTTACCAGGATGTTGCCGGAATGGAGATGTTTAGTTATAAATCCCCACGACCTGATCAGGTGTATCCTAGAACTCTGTGGGAAGCTACAGAAGTGATTGCTGGGCCCCTTGATAAGATATTTGTATCATCAATAGTCACTGGTGAGGTGCCGGAAGACTGGAGGTTGACTGACATGGTGCCACTATTTAAGAAAGGTGGTAAGGACAAGCCAAGGAACTATAGACCAGTGAGCCTGATGTTCGTGGTGGGCAAGTTGTTGGAGGGAATCCTGAGGTACAGGATGTACATGTATTTGGAAAGGCAAGGACTGGTTATGGATAGTCAAATGGCTTTGTGCGTGGGAAATCATGTCTCACAAACTTGATTGAGTTTTTTGAAGAAGTAACAAAGAGGATTGATGAGGGCAGAGTGGTGGACATGATCTATATGGACTTCAGTAAGGCGTTCGACAAGGTTCCCCATGGGAGACTGGTTAGCAAGGTTAGATCTCACGGAATACAGGGAGAACTCGCCATTTGGATACAGAACTGGCTCAAAGGTAGAAGACAGAGGGTGGTGGTGGAGGGTTGTTTTTCAGACTGGAGGCCTGTGATCAGTGGAGTGCCTCAAGCATCAGTCCTGGGTCCACTACTTTTCGTCATTTATATAAATGATTTGGATGTGAGCGTAAGAGTTTTAGTTAGAAAGTTTGCAGATGACACCAAACTTGGAGGTGTAGTGGACAGTGACGAAGGTTACCTCAGATTGCAACGGGATCTTGATCAGATGGGCCAATGGGCTGAGAAGTGGCAGATGGAGTTTTATTTAGATAAATGTGAGGTGTTGCATTTTGGGAAAGCAAATCTTAACAGTACCTTTACACTTAATGGTAAGGTCCTAGGGAGTATTGCTGAACCTTGCAGTGCAGGTTCATAGCTCCTTGAAAGTGGAGTCACAGGTAGATAGAATAATGAAGAAAAAATTTGGTATGCTTTCCTTTATTGGTCAGTGTTGAGTAAAGGAGTTGGGAGGTCATGTTGCAGCTGTACAGGACATTAGGCCACTGTGGAATATTGCGTGCAATTCTGGTCTCCTTCCTATCGGAAGGATGTTGTGAAACTTGAAAGGGTTCAGAAAAGGTTTACAAGGATGTTGCCAGGGTTGGAAGATTTGAGCTATAAGGAGAGGTTGAATAGGCTGGGGCTGTTTTCCCTGGAGCGTCAGAGGCTAAGGGGTGACCTTATAGAGGTTTATCAAATCATGAGGGGGAATGGATAGGATAAATAGACAAAGTCTCTTCCCTCGGTTGAGGAAGTCCAGAACTAGAGGGCATAGGTTTAGAGTGAGAGGGGAAAGATAAAGAAGAGACATGAGAGGCAACATTTTCACACAGAGGGTGGTACATTTATGGAATGAGCTGCCAAAGGAAGTGGTGGAGGCTAGAACGAATGCAACATTTAAAAGGTGTCTGGATGGGTATATGAATAGGAAGCGTTTGGAGGAATATGGGCCACGTGCTGGCAGGTGGGACGAGATTGGGTTGGGATATCTGGTCGGCCTGAGCAAGTTGTTTCCATGCTGTACATCTCTACGACTCTTTGACTCTTAGAGAGATTGGACAGACTGGGGTTGTTCTCCTCGGAGCAGTGGAGACTGAGGGGGATATGATTGAGATTGTGATGTGATTGTATAAAATTTGAGGAGCATAAACAAGGTAGATGGGAAGGAATGTTTGCCCTTGGTGGAGGGGTCAATGACTGGGGGCATTGAATTAAAGTAAGGGAAAAGAGGTTTAGAGAGAAGGTGAGAAATGTTTTTCACCCTGAATTTGTGGGAATTAAGAACTCACTGCTTGGAAGGATGGTAGGAGCAGAAATTCTCATAACATTTAAGAAGTATTTAGAAATACACTTGTGATGCCTCCCCTAAGGCATACCAAGCTGTGGGCCAATTGCTGGAAATGGGATTAGAATAGTTAATGTTTGTTTTTGACTGTTGCAAACGTGATGGGCCAAAGGTCTTTTTTCTGTGTTGTAGGCCTCTGTGACTCTTGTATTTTTGCAACATCTTTAGTACCATCCTATTATTATTATAAGGAGAAAGTGAGGACTGCAGATGCTGGAGATCAGATAGGATAGGATAAAGGGACAAAGTCTCTTCCCTGGGGTGGGGGAGTCCAGAACTAGAGGGCATAGGTTTAGGGTGAGAGGGGAAAGATATAAAAGGGACCTGAGGGGCAACTTTTTTACATAGAGGGTGGTACGTGTATGGAATGAGCTGCCAGAGGAAGTGCAGATCAGAATTGAGAGTGTGGTGCTGGAAAAGCACAGCAGGTCAGGCAGCATCTGAGGAGCAGGAGAATCAATGTTTCAGAAGGGCTCATTCCTGATGAAGGGCTTATGCCCAAAACAGCGATCTTCGAGCACCACACTCTCGATTATTGTTATTCTAAGTTTAATAAAATGATGTGATTCTTTTAAGACAGTTCTTTCAGAGAATTTGGAGACTCTACATTGTTTTACTCATTTGTTTGTTTCTAATGTATTTGAGGTTCAGCATTTTTCAAGTTATGATGGTGAAAAATAAAAGAAAATACTGGAAACAGCAAACACCAGACTACAGGTGCAGAACTTGGCATATCGTCATGTCAATGCTCAAGAACAGCCACTTAAACTCTGTCAGTTGCAAAATCTTGTCACCTGCAGGCAAATGATCAACTATTATGTTTAGTTTGCTAGTTGTGTGTTACCAACTACTGGCTGTTTTGAAAACCTATCAATTAATATTCTTACATTTTCATCTCCTATCGTATTGAATAGCACAATGAAACTTTCTAATTGCTCAACATGTCTTCCCTTTTGCATTTTCTAACAAGATAGCTGCTGAGCTAATTTTATGAGGCCACTATATCAGCAATTGGAAAATCAGGGGACGTACACACTCAAATCTCCAATTGGTGCTATTGATGTGTGAGGATCCCCAGCATTTTATTAACTTACAAAGCGACTCCCCTTTGAATTACTGGTTAGTCTTATCTTGCCAAGTTCCTTATGTGACATATCCTTCACCCACATCTTTTCCTAATATGTTTATTTGCCCACAACATGATGCCAGACATAATAAAGGGCCATCATTTGTGCGGTGTCCTCCTCACAATAATTTCATGCAGCAACCAATTGTGAAACGCTACAACAATAGTAAAGAATAATTATTAACCCATGGTACAATTTCAACGGCTATACTTTTGTTATTTTCAAAAATTACATCGAAAATGAAATATCTTCACAGTCTATTTATCTCCCTTCATTCCTCTTGTATTAATGACAGTCGTTCTTACCATTGACCTTTAATACAGTCAAAAGATTTTCATAAGAAAGATAGAGTGGGTTTGACAAAAGGGGGGACATGTATCATTATTTTGCTCAAGCTGCACACAACTTTGTGAAGGCAACATTTACCATTCATTCTATAGACTATTTTAACCTGATTAAAGAACCTGCAGAGTAGCCTTCAGTCCACTATACTTCAATAGCTGCAAACTAAGAATTTGACAAGTCATTGTGATTAGGCAACTACGCCAATAATTATTTAAATGAGGGACCAATGTGTCTGATGGAATTTATTAAATTCTGTCAATGTAAAAGATATACTTTATATTTTAAACAACTCTGCAGAATGAAACTGTCATCATTTGTCTGAATCTCTTGATTTATGCAAATAATGTTCTTTTTGTATGGATGAAGCCACTATATCAAGAGTGCTGTACAAAACACACCTTTATATTATAACTCCTGGTTGAAAATGTTAAGGTTTTGATGTAGAGAAATAAGATATCAGTGGTACATTTAAGAATGTTGATGAAGCTTCAACCCTCAACGCTGCTACCATGTATTATCATGTGTACGGAATCTGACTAACTCTTTGTGTCCAAGGTGCTTCCCTCAAAACTCTTCATTGTTAACAATCTATGTACACACATGGATCTAGACCATTTCCTCCAAGATCTCTCGATATAATCATGTGAAATTGATGCTATTATTACAAGTCGTCGTCATTCCACATCGCTCATCGCTCCACACTGTAATGTTGCAGTGTCCAGAGTGAGGATATGGCTGATCAGATTTAGTGGAGGGAACTTGTGCCTGGAGTTGGAGGAGGTAGGGGAGGTCCTTAATGAATACTTTGCTTCAGTAATAACTACAGAGAGGATAACGTTAACAAGGGTAATATGCTCGAACAGGTTGATGTTAAGTAAGCGGATGTGCTGAAAAGTTTGAAAAACATAAGGACAGATAAGTCCCCTGGGCCAGACAGGATATACCCAAGTTACTACATGAAGTGAGGGAAGAGATTTCTGTGCCTTTGACAATGATCTTTGCATCCTCACTGTCCACTAGTGCCAGCTGATTGGAGGGTGGCAAATGTTATTTCCTTGTTCAAGAAAGGGAATAAGGATATCCCTGAGAATTACAGATCAGTCAATCTTACAGCAGGGTGGGCAAATTATTGGAGAGGATTCTGAGAGATAGGATTTATGATTACTTGGAAAATCATAGTTTGATTAGAGATAGTCAGCATGGCTTTGTCAGGGGCAGGACAAGCCTCACAAGCCTTATTGAATTCTTTGAGGATGTGACAAAACACATTGATGAAAGTGGAGAACTGGATGTAGTGCACTTGGATTTTAGCTCGGCATTTGATAAGGTTCCACATGGTAGACTCAGTCCGAAGTAAGGAGTCATGGGATATAGGGAAATTTGGCTGTCGAGATACAGAATTTGCTGGCCTATAGAAGTTAGAAGGGGGTGTTAGATGGAGAGTATTCAGGCTGGAGCTTGGTGACCAGTGGTGTTCCACTGGGATTTGTTTTGGGACCTCTGCTCTTTGTGAATTTTATAAATGACTTGGATGAGGAAGTGGAAGGGTGGGTTACTAAGTTTGCCAAAGACAGGAAGGTTAGTGGAGTGGTGGATAGTGTGGTGGGCTGATGTAGGTTGCAATGAGACATTGACAGGATGCGGAACTGGAGAAGTGGCAGATGGAGTTCAATCTGGAAAAGTGTGAAGGGATTCATTTTAGAAAGTTGATTATGAATATAGAATACAGGGTTAAATGCAGGATTCTTGGCAGTGTGGATGAACATAGGGATCTTGGGGTCCACATCCACATCCCTCAAAGTTGCCACCCAAGTTGATAGGGTTGTTAAGAAGGTATACAGTGTGTTGGTTTCCATTAGCAGGCGGATTGAGTTTAAGAGCTTCAGCTTTATAAAGCTCTGGTTAGATCACACTTGGAATATTGTGTTCAGTTCTGGTAGCCTCATTATAGGAAGGATGTAGAAGCTTTAGAGAGGGTGCAGAGGAGATTTACCAGGATGCTGCCTGGACTACAGGGCAGGTCTTATGAAGAAAGGTTGAAGGAGGCTTTTCTCATTGGAGCGAAGAAGGATGAGAGATGACTTGATAGAGGTGTACAAGATGATAAGAGGCATGGATAGAATGAATAGTTAGACACTATTTCCCATGCAGAAATGGCTATCACGAGGGGTATAATTTTAAGGTGATTGGAGGAAGGTTTATGGGAGATGTCAGAGGTAGGTTCTTTACACAGAGAGTGGTGGGTGCATGGAATGCATTGCCAGCAGTGGTAGTAGAGTCAGATACATTAAGCAAATCTTGGATAGGCACACGGATGGTAAAATGAATGGTATATAGGTTAGCTTGATCTTTGAGTAGGATATAAGGTCGGCACAACATCAAAGGGCGAAGGGCCTGTAGTGTGCTGTACTGTTCTATGTTCTATGTTACTTTCATCCACAATTTCCAACTCTTCCAGATTCCACTATCTTTATTATACTTTATGTTTTTGCCATATATCTATCCCTTTTGCATCTCCTAATGCATCACTTCAGGGCCTTTATCTTTGTTTATAAGCTTTTTCCTGTGTCATTCCATTCTACTTCTGCCATCTTGCTCAGCCTCATTGCTCAGAATATTCAGCTTTCCTATCACCGGCCGTTATGTCACATGGGCAAAGGGGCTTCACTAGTGAAGAGGACTGCATCACCCCTTTTGGAAAGGTCTGTCATTCCAATAATTAACTGGACAGCAGTGGACCTTCCTTGGGATCAAGGAAGAAATGTGAGAGTTGTTGTCCAGAGGCGGGTAGTTCTAGTAAACAATGGCAGCACCTTTGGGAGGCAGTGGCTATGCCTAGTATGACATCCATCCTGAAGCCGAGGATTATTGCTGGATCCAAGGCCACAGATCAGTAGTCCAGGGTTCCACGATTAAACTTGTGGGAAAATGGGGGAATGGCAAAGGCAGTGGTGCAGCCCTTAATTTGCCAATGCCAGCTACCTTGAACAGGTGCCATTCAAAAAAGGTAGCTCTTGGAATCCCTCATGCAGCCTGCATGATATTGCTGGTCATGCTCCCTGAAAGGCAAGGCCTCTTGGTTAATACAAGTAACAGGAGGGTGACACACTTAAATTGGCAATTAGTAACCAACATAGGGCCTCAATTGGCCCTCTTGTGAAGGATATCTTTAGGCCTTGCCAGCATGGACTTATTCAAGTGTGGAGGTCAGAAGGCTCTGTGTTCCCACTCATTCCACCTGAAGGAATATCTCACCTACAACAAACTTAATATAGGACAAAAAATAAATTTCACTCTTTGCTATTTTGCCTACGTCTCTTCAGCCTTGGGGTGGAACTTCCAGTGGTTCTATGAACACAGGAATACGATTAGGTCATTTAGCCTTTTGAGTCTGAGCCAATTAGTCTATGGTGGATCTGTACCTCAGCTCTGTTTATTTGCCTTTGCTACATATGCTTTGTTGCCTTTACCCAATAAAGATCTGTTGATCTCAGTTTTGAACATTTTAATGACTATCGGGTGACACCTTTGAATTCTTTTCCTAAATGAGTTCCTTAAAAGAATGCTCAAATCTACCTCTTCCACTGCATCTTAAGTCACCTTCTTTAATTTAATCTTCTCTTTCCAAATCCAACATTCCAGCTCTCAACCCTGCCATCCACTTGGCAACACCTAAGACTGTGTCGTTGAGTGAAAGGTGCAAGATGAATGGAAGTTGTTGTACGTTATTAGTTAAATTACTTGAGCTCACTCTATGTGAGATAGAATCTTGATTAGCTAGAATAGAGTAGAAGTTTAGATTTTTCAAATGTAATTAAAGGGATCAACCAAAACACTTAAAATCAATCTTTGTAAGCTCACTTAAGGTCCCTCAATAGTGGAAGACAAACTGCACATGCCAGTTCCTTTAAACAGCAGTGAGCTGATACTTTGTTTAGATATTAGCTGTATTCACCAAGACACTAGACATAGCCACTTCTTCAACTTCAAATTAGTGCAATTTCATTTTTGTATCCAGTTAACAGGGAAATGAGATCTTGGTTTAACATCTCACTCACCAGGCAATATTTGAAATTTTTCTGCATCCCCTCAGTACTTCATTGGAATCATCCTACACTTTGTGCTAGTATCTCTGCAATGAAACTTAAGCCCACAATCCCCCAACTCAGAGGTGGGAGTGCAATCAACTGAGTCACAGTCAGTAGTGTTACATGTAAATTAAATCAAAACAGCTAAAAGATATTGCTAACAGAGATTGGAGTAGTTAATTGGGTGCATATGGACAATAAATATGAGGAGTTTATTTACAGATTGTTTGGAAAATCTTATCTCTTACAACAGATGCAAGGGTCCTTTGTAACACAAGGACAATGACCAATTCTGAGAACTCTCTATCCCTTTCTACCTCTAATCTTTGAATGTTTCAATATACATGATAGAGTCTCTCATAAATGAATAGGATGTATTGAGGTGCTCTCTGTTAGGCAATGGCATACTTTGTTTGCTTCATGTTATTATAAATAAAATGCTGTACTTTTTGCAAGTTTTTAAATTAATGCTAATACAACCTTTAGATTTATGTACAATCTGTACACATTTGGACAATATTCCCATTTGACAGGAATGGGATTTATACTTTTGGACTCCTGGAATTTATGTGAGAAAGAAAAATCAATAAAATGTTAATAAAAGAAATCCGTGGCAAATAACACTGACATCCACTTTCATTGTTGTGATGCGAGAGGGGATGGAGGGGAGGGTTGGAATTTCAATTCATTGTCCGCCCAAATAGTACTCATAAAAGGGACATTTGGCCATTAAATCTCCTGTGGTAATCTTTTTTGCACAATGCCATATTCAGATAACTGAGCTTCTTTTTTATATAGGTATTCTGCTTGCAAATGGTAGAGAGAGAATGAATGTATCTGCATGAGGCCCTGGAGCTCTTTGTGGACCCTTCAGCTGAATTTAAATTTCTGAGCTCTGCTTTCTTGTGGGGGAATGGCCGAGAGTGAGGCTGTGCTATTGTTATTTGCAGGGAGCATCAGCTCCATTAGGTACATATCTGGTGGGTCACTTTAGAAAGCTAATTGCCATTAATGCCTTTTTCTGACTCCTTTGCCATTTGTAGAACCAAGTGGTAATGCAGCAGCTCACACACACGTGATTCTGATGCATTACGACACTAGGAAAGCACACTGATTCTCAGGCCCTACCACTCTTGTGGCATAACAAGGGTTAATGATTTGATCAAAACTTGAAGAGACCTTGATTCACTTCTCTGTTGAAATTAAGTTAACAGAAAAGCCTTACCAGGTCCTTGTACTTAATAAGAACTACTGCTTATTACAAATAAGTAAATTCTAATCACAAAGTAAAAAGCTATAAATTATCAACATGTGGTTCTGCTAATTAAAACTCTCACCCACTTTTTAAACCCCTTAGACATGCATGCAAACACACACAGACAAACAAAGAGTCATTGATTTAAGTGTGAAGGGTAAGAGAAACTAGGAACCACAGTTCAATAGCACAAATCCACAAGGTTTGCTGAGATGATCTTATTGATTGGCTGGGACTTTCTTTTCTTCAATCTATTTTCTCCAGATTCCTTCATTTCTTCACACACGGTAAACAGGATGGTAGTTACTGATTAAAAGCAAAAACTTATACCAACTGAGTGCCCAGGGAATAAGTGGCTTTCTCCTGGGTTCAGTTTGACTGCAGTGAGGCACACACGCTACCTCCAATTGCAGAGATACAAAGGCTTCTCTCTGTTTGGCTCAGACCCACAAGCTGTTCAGTTACCCAACAACCAATCAGAGAATTGTCATCAGGCTGATGACTTTTTGCATCCATGATTGATCACAGTTATGCAAACCAATCAGTTACTTGTCGCTAGTCAAATCTCACTCTGCGTATTCCTCCTGGTGCCAGGCCATCTTCATTGCTTGACCAAAGCAGCAGTGAAAACACCATCAGCAATGAGTTTCAGTAACTTATCCTCTAAATTGCAGCAGTTCCTTCCACCATCCTTGATTGTAAAATGTCCCTTTTTCTATTTCATTCCACAACCAAAAATATGGGAAAAAGATAATATGGTCTTTAAAAATGTGATCAATTTACAGTGCGCTCCTGCAATTTGAAAATCACAGCCTTGTTCTTTGCCAAGCCAAATTCATGCTCCCTAAATTTCTTGGCTGTAAACTTGGTGGATGAAAAATGGAAAACTTTGCCTCATCTATTAGTTGCCTTATTGCCAGCAAGTTATAATGTCTCATCAAAGTAATTTCATTTTCTGCACTCATCCTGTGGTAAATAATGCTTAATGGACTGAAGTCTCTGTGGAAAGCAGAGACCATATGGGCAGAGTGGTCTCATTTTGCACTGGACAGTTTTTTCTATTTTCTAAATATTCAAAATATCTGAAGAGGAGGTATGTAGAGAAAGAGCAGAGGAGGGGCAGTAAATGAATTGTCCTTTGGGAGAGCCAGAATGGACACAATAATTTAAATGGCCTTCCTCTATGCTGGAATGATTATGTGATTCTAACTAATGCTGGAAATATAACTAGAGCTGGCTTGAAACAAATCAGTGGCTCAATGGTTTGACAACTTACCTCATAATGGTCCATGTGAGATCTTTGTCCAGTATAACCCAGGTCTCTATGGAGGCAGGTTTCCTCAGACATGGCTAGGCAGATATTCAACGTGATTCCTGTTTTACATAGTTTTGCAAGGGTCTGGGGGTGGATTAATACTTGATTGAGTGTTGTATGTGCCACCCACAGTGCTGATCTTATAGGTACCTGGTCAGAGTAGAGAGGAGGTTGTAGGAGACAAATCAGAGACTAGCCTTCACCTCGCTAGTAATCTATGTAGTAATATAGGTCTAATTCATGTAATCCGTAAGGAGTATCAGTAATGTAATAAACCTCACATTGTTTATACAACAAGCCCTGCTGATGAGACCTTAAAGGTGGCTATTCTGGCCATGGTAGACCACTTGAGCTTCGATGGAACTGCCAAGCACAATTCCTGCACCAAATCTGAATGTGGAGTTTATGTCAGAGATGTAAACAAGAGTGTTTTCTGCTCTCTGCTTAAACACTGGATCCTGCTTTTGAGGTTGACAGCAAGAATAACAAGATGCACAAAGAATACACCCAGCCAATGAACAAACATTATTGTGGTGGACAGTACTGCTATTACAGCTTGGCTGTCCGATGAGCTCTGTCAATGTTGTACCAGTAAAAAATTCAGTGGAAGCAGTTAACAAAAAAAAAACCAAGTTCAATCATAGTTCTTTCAAAGTGTGAAAACACCTGGGCTAAAATCTTCGGGGAAAATTATATTTCAATACCAAAAAATTGAATTCAAAGTAAACTATTAAAAGTTCCATTTCCTCTTTGTGTGTGGAAGCATTAATCTGTAGGGAAATAGATTGTTCATTCTCAGTGTGTTTGTGGGCAAATTGCATAGAGGCTTTGTGTACAATTGGACTAAAATAAAACTCCAATTCATGACACCATGTGATTAGTATATTCTAATGGAGATATCTATGTGATGTGCAAGAATTAGATTTTTTTAATGAAAATAAAAAGGAAGTGATGGATCCATGTTGAAAATTAAAGGATGGGTTGGGAAAGGAATTCTTCACTGATAACGAACTCAATATTCTAGCTGAAAAATGTGTTGCTGCAAAAGCGCAGCAGGTCAGGCAGCATCAAAGGAACAGGAGAATCGACGTTTTGGGCATAAGCCCTTCTTCAGGAATGAGGAAGGTGTGCCAAGCAGGCTAAGATAAAAGGTAGGGAGGAGGGACTTGGGGGAGGGGCGTTGGTAATGCGATAGGTGGAAGGAGGTTAAGGTGAGGGTGATAGGTCGGAGGGGGGGTGGGGGCGGAGAGGTCGGGAAAAAGATTGTAGGTCAAGAAGGAGGTGCTGAGTCCGAGGGTTGGGACTGAGATAAGGTGGGGGGAGGGGAAATGAGGAAACTGGAGAAATCTGCTTTCATCCTAGTAAAGCAACACATTTTTCAGCTCTGATCTCCAGATCTGCAGTCCTCACTTTCTCCTAGTCTTCTTCAAAGACTGCAATTTCCCCTCAGACGTGGTTGACGATGCTCTCCACCGCATCTCCTCCACTTCCCACTCCTCCCTCCTTGAACCCCGCCCCTCCAATCGCCACCAGGACAGAACCCCACTGGTTCTCACCTACCACCCCACCAACCTCCAGATACATCATATCATCCTTCGTCATTTCCGCCACCTCCAAACAGACCGCACCACCAAGGATATATTTCCCTCCCTTCCCCTATCAGCGTTCTGGAAAGACCACTCCCTCCGCGACTCCCTCATCAGGTCCACACCCCCCACCAACCCAACCTCCACTCCCGGCACCTTCCCCTGCAACCGCAA
>NC_057731.1:18293662-18478735 GCF_004010195.1 Chiloscyllium plagiosum
GGACTCAGCACCGCCTTCTTGACCTACAATCTTCTTCCCGACCTCTCCGCCCCCACCCCCTCTCCAGCCTATCATTCTCACCTTAACCTCCTTCCACCTATCACATTCCCAACGCCCCTCCCCCAAGTCCCTCCTCCCTACCTTTTATCTTAGCTTGCTTGGCGCACCTTCCTCATTCCTGAAGAAGGGCTTATGCCCAAAACGTCGATTCTCCTGCTCCTTGGATGCTGCCTGACCTGCTGTGCTTTTCCAGCACCATATTTTTCAGCTCTGATCTCCAGCATCTGCCGTCCTCACTTTCTCCTAGTCAATATTCTAGCTGTTCAACCAATTCAGAAAAAGCATCTTAAAAGTGTGGGACAAATAATATTACAATATTAAAGAGCTAAGGTCAAAAGTCTTGAAAAAGTAGAATCTTTATAATGTGGAAGCAGGCCATTTGGCCCATCAGGTCCACACCGACCCTCGAAAGAGCATCTCATCCAGACCCACCCTATTCCTGTAGCCTGCGTTTCCCACAGCTAATACACCTGGTCTGCACATCCCTGAACAATACGAGCAATTTAACATGGCCAATCCACCTAGCCTCCACATTTTTTGTCTGTGGGAGGAAACCCGTGCAGACATGGAGAGAATGTTCAAATTCCACAGAGTCACTTGAGCGTGGAATCAAACCTGGGTCCCTTGCATTGTGAGGCAGCAATACTAACCAATGAGACACCGTACCGCCCTCATTTCATATAGTTTCATAAAAATCACAGGTTGGCTGATTTTATATTACAAGAACCTTTTCCAAGTTTTTCGAACAGGCAATCTCACCGTCTGCCAGTCCATATCAGGTGCAATATTCCCTGTGAAATCCTTAATCAATTTCTTTTCCTGACATGTAGTATTTTGTTAGCTATACAGGCAAGGTGTTTACAACAAGGGTTGAGTAGCATCTTCTGACATATAGTGCAGCCTTAAGTGTGTACAACTGAGCAGAAATATAACTGTGGGCACATGTAAAATTTATTCCCTGCCCCGCCCAGCCCAGCCTTCCCCAGAGATGAAACCAAGCAAATCTGTTGATTGGTCATTCTGAATACTTTCAAATAATCATAACTATTCCTGACCAAATCTAGCTTTATCAGTTATTTGAGCTTCTCAATTATATTTGCTGAGTGTGGTTACAGGACTGGTCAGAGATATGTCAGGGCAATGATTCTCAAGCAGCCTATTGACTTGCCTACAGGTACTCTTGGCTAGGCCAGCAGCCTAACCTTAAGTATTTCTAAAAAAATCTGTTATCTGCCTTTCCGTCACAGATGTTTCCCTCCTGCCTCACCAATTAACTGGCCAAGTTCATGCCAGCCTGTCTGTTTAATAACCTGTCTAGCTTTTCTCTGCCCACTCAAGGACAGAGGGACTTGGAGTTCATGTCTATTGATACTCGAATGATATACTGAGAGAGTGGTTTACTAAGCATATGTAATCGTGTGCTTCATAAAAAAGATGTACTGAGTTGAAAAATCAGGCAGGTTACTTTGTGTAAAGTTCTGGCTAGGCCACAAGTATTTTATTCTGTCCAGTTCTAATCACTATATTTTCAGAAGAATATTAAAGATCCCTGAGAGACTGCTGAGATTTCCAGCAATGAGGAATTTTAGCAACAAGTTACACAAGAGAGTTGTCCTATCTGGAGCAAAGGTGATTTGGGTAGATTTGCTAGAGATTCACAAGTTTAGATAAAGAAGATAAACAAAGGTTGTTCCTTTTCATTGATTATACAATGTCCTTGGGTATATGGATTTTAAAGGTTTGGATAAGAAGTGCAGAGTAGGGGGAGGGTGTGGTATGATGAAGAACTTTCATTTATGCAGCAAGTAATAATTATTATATAATGGTAATATCTAGACTGTCTAGGCTTACATTCCTCAAAAGCCCATGTGGTCTAATGTGGCTAAGATCTTCTGGTCTACTTGTAAGAGTGTCGTGTAGAATCTCTGGGACTAATATCATGTTATAAGAATAAGGTCTGACTACTTCAAGATATGTACTCTCTCCCTTAGTCCTCATCAAAGTCGCTGGTGGTTATGGTACTCAATCAATCTTAAAACCTTTCAGATCCATGTATGACTACAATTGCCTAGAGCTCACAATCTACCAGGGCAATGGTTTCAGAGAAAGTTAATTATTCCTAGTGGAAGTGGGCACTTTGAGGAAATAAAATTTCAGGGCTACCAGGAGAGAGTTCAATGGCCTCCTTCTGTCTTGTAAAGACTGTATGAGAGATAGAAATGATATGGAAAATAGACACAAGTGAAAGAAAACTCTATATCCCTCCCACTGGAAGTCCTGGGACGCAGGCCCATTCTTTGTCCTGCAGCTTCTCCTGAGGCCAGGTCTGATTTCACTGACTCTGCCTTGGAGATTGGTGGCATGTACCAGACCATAGCCCGTCTCTTGTGCCTGGAATGTCTCAATGAAAATTCATCTTCTTTTTTGGGCAGTAATAGCACTGAGGCTGCAACATCTGCCCATGTCCATCTCATCTTCAGGAGATTTCTTCAACATTAGGTGGAGGGGAAGAACCCATGGATGTGGACAGCATGTTCTGAGGGGTTGGGTATGTTTGGCTCCTGTCTCATTTGCAAGGTTGCAGCTTTCATATGGTCCATGTGTTTGTTCAGGACCACTTCTCCTACCCAAACTTTTTATGTCACTGGACCTGATCTCACATCAACCATGCCTCTTATCCACGTAGCGCCATTCCCGTGGTTTTGGCACCAAACTTCGTTCCCTGAAGTAAACTGTCTTTCTCGCTTAGTGGAGTATTTTGCCCAGCATTGGCATTCCTGATGCTGTGTTACCCTCCTCCTCCCTTAAGGTCTGGGAAGATCATGTCTAATTTGGTGCAGCCATGCAGTAGCTGTTCCTGTAGTTGCATGAAGGGTGGTCTGATAATCAAGCAGGAGCCAGGACAGTTTGGTATTGAATGAAGCTATAGGCTGTTTCTTTAAGCTTGCCTTCAACGTTTGGGCTGCTCTTTTCGTCAGACCATTGAACTCCAACAGATGGTATGGAACTCTTGTTACATGCTGAATGCCATTCAACTTTAGGAAATACCCCAACTCCCTGCTATTAAAGGGTGGCCCATTGTCTGTGACCAATATCTCTGGCAGTCCGTGTATTGTACAAGGTGCTTACAGATTTTCAACTGTTTGATGAATAAACTCGATGCACTTTCAACCACTTTAAATGGGCATCCACAATGACTAAAAACATAAAGCCCATGGAAGGACTGGCATGGTCAACATGTAACCGAGGGATTACCCGGCCATTCACAAATGTGGGGGAGCTGCTGGTGGCAACTTTTGTCCTGTTGGGCACTCAGGGCACTGTGCCAGCAATGCATCCAATCCTAGCCACAAGGCATAACTTCTTACCAAGATCTTCATTCTGAAAACTCCTGGATGAGCCTGGTAGAGTTCAGCCAGTATCTGACAGTGACGTTTGCTCAGGATAATAACTCTTGCTCCCCAATATAATACGCTGTCCTCTACTGTGATCTGGTCTCACAGCCCTTTGGTTATCCCCATTCCCACCAGCTGTTTTGATTTTGCCAGGATGGGATTGTTTTGCACCCACAGTCTGATATTGTCAGCAGTGACCGAAAGGGCATCCAGAAGATTTCAAACCAGAAAGGACTCTGCTAGGGGAGGCACCACCTGTGTTATGTCTGTCAGCAGGAGGCAGCTCAATGCATCTGTATTTGCCACTTGGCCTCCCAGATGACGTTGCAACTTCTAATTATACGCACTCAGAATAAGAGCCCACCACTGAATTTGACCTGAAGCTATGGGTAGCATGGCCCTGTCCTCTTTATGTCGTCTTAACAGTGGTCTGTTACTATTACAAATTTTTGTCAATAAAGGCACCGGAGAACTTTCTTACACCAAAGTTGACCACCAAACCTTCCTTCTCCGTCTGGGCGTATTTTTATTCAGCATCAGCCACAGTCCGGCAAGTATATGATATCAGGCATTCCTCTCCACTGGGCCACCAATGAACTGACACTATCCCAAAACAATATGGAAAGACATTGCATGTCAGCACCTGATCCCACTTGGGATCGTAGCCTGCCAACATCTTTGATGATAGCTGCTTCTTCACTTCCCTGAAGGCTACATCTTAGCTACGAGACCATTTCCAAGGCTGACTTTTGTTCAGTAGCTGGTGTAAGGGTGCCAGGGTGGAGACCTGGTTACATATGAATTTTCTGTAATAATTCACTAACCCAAGAAAAGACCTTAGCTCCGGACAGACATAGGAGTCGGGCATCTTTGATTTCTCTCACTATCTTCCACCGACTCTGTAGCCCAAGTAGGTCACTTGGGGGTGCCAGGAACATAAGCTTATCACTCCTAAGGCATACACCCACTTTGGAGAAACGTTTAAGTACTGTGTCCAAGTTCTCCAAGTGCTCTTTATTGGTCTTCCTGGTTATTAGCATGTCATCCAGATAAATGGCAACCTGGGATAGACATTATGTTCTCCATCATCAGCTGGGAAATGACACAAGCTGATGATACCCCAAAGGCAGTCTTGTATATTGGTACAAACCCTTGTGGGTATTAATTATGGCATATCTCTGGGAATCCTCATCTAATCACAATTGCAGGTACATATGGCTCATGTCTACCTTTGTGAAAGAGAGGCCCCAACAAATTTTGCTTACAAGTCCTTTATGCAAAGGATTGGTATTTATTCAGCTGCAAAAAGCAATTTTCCGTTTGTTTAAAATCCCCACAAAGATGAACTGGCCTGTTGGCCTTCATTAGTCTGACCGGTGCTGCCCATTCCGCAAACTGTACTGGTTTGATGATTCCTTTGCTTTCCAGCTTCCTGATTTCTGACTCAACGTTTGAACAAAAACAAATGGCACTGGGCAGGACTTGCAGAATCATAGAATTGTTTCTTGGTCAACATGCAAGGTGGCCTTGGTTCTTTTGATATTCCACAGACCTTCCTGAAAAATCTCTGGGTATTTAATTAGGACTTCACTCAGGCAGCCGTTTCCTAATTGAAAAATGTTGAGCCAAACAAGTTGAATCTTTCTCAATCAATTTCACCCCATCAGGCTTGGGCCTGTGCCTTTTACTACAATCAGTGGGAATGGAACCAGCTGCTTCTCATAAGACACCGGAACTGGAGTGGTCCCCTTAATCTGTAGGAGCTCCCCAGTATAGGTTCGCAACCCGGCCGAGGCCTTATGCAAACTTAAAGGTTGGAGTCCAGAGTGAATTTTAGTTAACCCTAGTCGCCCAATCACTAATACATCCGCGCCAGTATCAACTTCCATTGGAACTGGTGAGCATTTAACCAGACGTTTATTTTGATCAGTTCTGATTTGGATTTTGCTAAGCAATTTAGCTGTTCCAAACCACATATCGGTGGAGTTTCCAGGGTGTGCAGTCTCTTGGATACCACCTATGAGTTCCCTTCTTCAATTCAGTCTGGTGGGAATCTTTTGCTGTCTCAAATCTGCATGCCAGCAGCAAGTACGATGGCCTGCAGACATGGATCCTCACGAAAATGTTAACCATTTGGCCAAGGCTCGGCATTGTTTTGGGTTTTTTGCAATGGGCAGACCTAGAGTCCCTCTATTCAGGAATGTGAACTGAGTGAGGCTATGTAATTACGTGCACTCAAGTGCCAATCCCCAAGCTCAGTCAGCTTGGCGAAGGTGTTCCCATCCATTTGAATACCCTGCCACCCATATGTTCCACTTGCTGCATTTACTAATGACAAAGCCAGTCATGGTGCCTGTTTCCAGTCCAGTTGGGTTTCAGTTAGTAGGCAGTTTTTCATGGATGCATAATTAATCCCATATACCAAATGGTCTCTCAGCATCTCACTTAGTGTGTAAACCAGAATCACATGCCTCTGCCAGTCATCTTAACCTCTTCAAAAATCTTGATATGGATTCTCCTGGTTCTCAAACTGCCAAGTAAAACTGATAACATCACATAATTAGAGGAGGCTTGGGTTCATAATATTCCTTTGCTAAATCTGTCAATTCTTGAAAGGTTTTAGTAACTGGTGCCTCATGGAAAGTTACACCTTGGATACCTGAAAATACTGTAGGTCTGCAAGCTGTTGGGAGAATTACTTATTGCTTTTACTTTGCCCTAATGTCATTTGCCAGAACAAAATAACACATTCTTTTCACATAGTGGCCCAATCTGTGACGGCAGGATCAAACAAATCAAGCTTCTCAACAGCAGCATGATTCCAGAAATGCCTACCCCAACTGCAAGAGAATCTCTTCTCTTGTCAGCACAGAAATAACTTCACAAAGACAGGTATCCCATCACCAAGTCACCCTTTATTTGTGCATAGTAATGACACTGACTTACCTACCTCAGAACCTGCTGCTAGAACGCACAGAACCCCTGACATTCTTGTTTCTATCTGTCAGCCAGGGCTCTCTGATTGAACCAACTTAATAGCCTCAATCAGGGAACTCATAATCTATGCGGTCCACCTGGCTCACTTTGTCCCAATCATTACAATGTGTATTGTCCAAAGTAACATGCTGCATGGATAAGCAATGAGACACTTAAAATGGAAACAATACACTTTCCTTTAAAGATTTAGGATTTTGCTGGAACAAAATTAAACATGTCCACCTTTGCAAATGGTGAAATGCCAACATTTCAATCAATCTCTCTGGTCAGAGGTGACTTCTCTGTAATGCTTCTTTCAGGTTTCTTTTCCACTGCTATTAACTGTATCACTCTTGTGCTTTGTTCCAGGTCTTTTACAACCTGACCTGGTTTTGTACTCAGCTCCTGGTCCATAGCCTTGAGAGCTTCAGCAATTTTCTGACAATATGTTTTAAACTCTACATTTGGTAATTTTGCAGCCTTGGAAAGGGGGTTGAGTGGGGACATAATAGGGGACAGGAAAGTGAACAGATTCACAAAATCACAAAACTGAGCTGAGTCGAGCGCAGCACTGAGACAGTGCAACAAAACTGAGAGAGGCAAGATTATTTAGCTGCACTTTAAATCAACGACATTTCAGGCTATGTTCTAGAACTACGGTAGTATATCCAATATAATATTATCATATTTTAAGAAAGACACAATATGATATTTCATAATTGAAGCTTGGAGAGAGACAGCAAGATCTTATGTTATAATACAGCAAATAATTGACTACCAGAGGCTTTCTATAAATGTATTTTGCTCTTCTTCTTTCTTAATTGGGAAATGTTATAAAGCACATATGACAAAGCACCAGGAGATTTGCCCTTTTCAATTTCAATTTACTGAGTTCATAGAGGGTCATCCAACTTCCTGGCTGTAGAGTTCAATCTTTAATTTGCAGAAAGATTTTGCAGTTAATTGTACTGGTGTAGACGGGTCATTACTTAATGAAGTGTTTCCAATTCTATGTATCTATTATAGAGCTATATAATCATTCGAGCTTAGAAGGAGGCCAATCAGCCCACATAGGCTACACTAGTCTTTGCAGAGCAATCCGACCTGTCCCACTTCTCCACTCTATCCCTGTAACCTTGCAAGTTTATTTCCCTCAAGTCTCAAACCAATGATAAGTTATAAAGTAAACAGAAATTGAGATGCTGATGATATTAAACTTCACTTCTGTCTTTAGGTTATGTAACCAAGCCAATAGGGGTTACATTAGAGTGGATTATGATTTTTTTTTATATCTGGTTTGCTGGCCAAATTCTAATTTCAAATGTTCCACTTCAGTAGTCCAGGGAGAATGATCTTTCATAAATAACTGTGCTAAATGTTTCTTGTGTTGCAATCCTGTGTTAATAGGCTGGTAGTGCATGAAAAGCCTTTGTGGAGTGAGCTCACAATCTATAGGAAATGGGATTGCATAATCAAGTTCCAGCATCATGGGCATAATAACCAGGGAATGCAGCAGAAAGAGCACTTTGAAATAACCATTTTAAAGTCGTTTTTCGTGCGTCTTAAGAGTCTCACTCAACTTTTTTCTCTGAGTCATACCAATTCTAACCAGATCAACTCGTCCATTTTCCCTTGCTGCTTGAACAGTGCAATAACTTTTCATCTCTCTCCTGCTTCTCCATCTTCCTGTATAAAGTTATTATGAAGTATTATTATTCTGCAATGAGCAGCATCGTCTTTTGATAAGTTTGCAGTGATCACATTATATTGCTGCCTTAGTATGAGCACTCTCACATCAATTAGATGAAATCCACTGGCTGTCAGCATCTGCAGGGACACCCACTGATGGCAAAAAAAAAGTATTGAAGGCTTAGATTACAATATGCTACCCACGTGAATGATGCAGTATGTTCTACCGTTCATCCACATAGGAGAAAAAAAATCTTGTGCCTGGTGTATTCTCATAGTACACAGAAACATGTTTGACACGCTTTCTGATAAACTGATGAGACATATTCCATTCATTAAAATTATTCTACTTCTACCATCCCAGCGTAAATCAGACTAACTGAACTGTTTTTAAATCCCATCATCTCTCGTTACCACATGGTGGGAGGCAGGTTGGTGACTGTCAGGAAATATAGGGTTAAAAGGTGTGCATTCTAATTTGTTTGGACAGCCTGGAACCAAGTTTCTGGTTGGTCTTAGGCCACAGAATGTTGGAAACCACTACCTGTGAGACTACTTTTTGTTTTCATACAAGTTTCATCAGAGTTATGCCAATTTCCTATGCCCTCCCCTTTCAAGGCAGGTACTTCTAGAATGTGAAGCCTATGGCCTCAATTCCAGAAAGCCAAATGTTAAAGAATAGAACTGGAGTCAAGCTTTAACACTTGCTTAATTTTTTAGTTGGAGTTAGAGATAAGCATGCTTCTAAACCCTACAGGTTCAACCTGTTCCTATTTATTGGAAATAAACTAGATTTCTAGTTAATGACCACTATTTCCAAATAATTAAACACCATTAAGAGACACAGAACCAGAGGTTGTTGGAAAAGTTCAGTAGGTCTGGCAGCATCTGTGAAGAGAAATCAGAGTTAACATTTCAGGTTGGGTGACCCCTCCTCAGAACTCAGGTCACTCGATGTGATATGGTACGTTAACTCTAATTTTTTTCCATGGATGCTGCCAAATTCACTGAGGTTTTCCAGCAATCCTTGTTTTTGTTTCTGAT
This sequence comes from Chiloscyllium plagiosum, assembly GCF_004010195.1. Classification (NCBI taxonomy): domain Eukaryota; kingdom Metazoa; phylum Chordata; class Chondrichthyes; order Orectolobiformes; family Hemiscylliidae; genus Chiloscyllium; species Chiloscyllium plagiosum. The sequence goes on from NC_057731.1 coordinate 18,302,827, forward strand.
TTACAGCATATGCAGTTCTTACAGTTTTTATTTACAATTAAGAGACAGTTAACAGATTCTCTCTTTAAATAAAAAAAAGTTATATGTATAACGAAAATTTAAAAACACATTCAACCAAAAACCTTCCATATTCCATACCAAGTATTATATGATGAGATCCCTTCCTCTGGGAATTCTAGCAACTTCTTTGTGCATGCATTTCTTCATGTAAAACAATCCAAGAGTTAATAACAGGCACACGCCCATCCCATTTTAAAGATTTCATCTCCAGCATTTATTTCTAGCCAGCAAGGGCCAATCTATAAACTTCACTCTTTCATTTCTTTTCATGTAATAGCCATCATCTGACTGTGAATGATTCTCTACGTAACAATAAATGTGCATACTATCTTCAGTACACCCATTTATGGAATCTCACTTAATACTTGACAGATAGAATTCCACATTCAGTGTGTCTGGCAGCCAGAGTACTTTTAGCAACCTTTTGTATTTCTTTAGCTTGTTAAGATGAAGTACATTTCTCATTCTCATTTATCTGAAATGAAGCCAATTGCATTAAAATGCCAAACAGGAAGGTTTGAGTGCTTCAATATGGTACTTGTATTCTTTTGCTCCAATTTTGCCTTCTGCAGTGATAGCCAAATTAGCTAATGAAAGTTTCATTCCCATTCTGCCTGGTATTTTGTCCTTTCTTTATATTAGCATCTATGCCTGGTATCTAGACTATTTATAGACCTGGCAATTATCGAAGACATCTATTCTTCGTATCACCAAGGATGTTTCAGCTGAAGGAAATGACGACTGCTGAAGACATTCCTGGGGACAAAATGGACATCTGATCCAATAGGGTCTCTTTCTTGAAGAACACCAGCTGGGGAAAGAAATCTGTCCATGTGAGATATGTTGCCACACTCCAGTGATTTAAATAAAAGCAAATTACTGTGAAAATCGAAGATCTGGAATAAAAGCAGAAAGTGCTGGAGAAACTCATAAGGTTGCACCTTTGGAGAGAGAAAGAAAGTTAGTGCTTCAACTCCAAGATGAGTGTTCTTCAGAATCCCCTCTGACAGGCATCTCACATTTTACTTCTGATTTTGCTTTTTGTTTAAAAAAACAACAATGTCAAGGTCATTCTTGGTTTACTGTTTGGGAGGGACATAATCTGTGTCTACATAGCTACATCGGTCATTTGCTGATCACTTGGTTCAGATTCAGAGAATATCTGAGAAGGCATTTAGATGCATAAAGCTGTGGTACTGGCTGTGGAAGGCCTTATTAACAATATCATGAGTGTAGTACAAATGAAACAGGAAAATAGTTTGTACAAAAACAGGAAAACAAAATCTAGAATCCAGCAATTAAAAGGGTAAGGCTATTCTAGACTTCAATTACGAGAAAAAAAAAATTAAGTGTGATAATAAAAATTAAGAACATTGCCTAACCATACCTGATAATTTACACTTCCTTCTCACCATTTGCCCACAGTGTCCACATGGATTTTAGATTTCTGTCTAAGTTTTATTTTTCTCAGTTACCAATCTTCAAATTTAGCGACCACTTTCCACTACACATATACACATTACAATAACTCAGTCACCATGGTTTCAGCCTGTTCTTATTTATGGTTTCTAATCAACCTGTTCAGTGATGCTATTATACCTCTGGTGCAGGTGGGACTTAACCTAGGTCTCCCGGTTTAAAGGTAAGGATACTACCTCTGCACCACAAGTGCCCACTCTGTTCATAGTTATAAGAGCACAATTCAATCTCTGGTAGATGTCTATCGCCTACATACAATAGGCTACAACTGGTACAAAACTAACATTATGCTGGGTATTCTCACACATTAGATTCTAGTGGTATTTGGAATAATAAGGTAACCTTCATAAAAGTATAGTGAGCTTTTCCAATAGAACCTATGACAGGAAACCAGGTCTCAGGCCCAGAGTTTTCTTTAGTTATCTTTCGGATTAATGCTTTCAACAGCCTGAAGTGGTTAGAGAAGCTTCTTGCAAATGTATAAAATACCATTTGAAATAATATAAAATATGAAAGCATAAATAATTCTGAGAGGGGAAACTTGATTAAATGTATGTAGAAACATGACTGTTATTTGTTAGATATTTCACTCACAGCATTTCCCAACAGGCTTAGCCTTTTCCCTTTTTTCATTTAGGAAAACCTGAGCTGTCTGTAATGTAGCAAGAAAACATTCAATTCATGTTGCCTCTTCACCAGAGAAATTTAATGTTAATCCTTTGACTGCTTTTGCTGCCACCTCCTAACCCTGTATGGTCTTTTGCTTCAAATGTTTATCTGATTTCAATTAAACAAAAGCACCAAAACATTCTCAAATAATTATACATTGTATTTTTATTATCACACTCAAATGTTCTTTCTCGTAAATGAAGTTTAGAATAGCCTTGCCCTTTTAATTGCTGGATTCTAGATTTTGTTTTCCTGTTTTTGTACAAACTATTTTTCTGTTTCATTTGCACTGCACTCATGACATTGTTAATAAGGCCTTCCACAGCCAGTACCACAGCTTTATGCATCTAAATGCATTCTCCTGAAATCGACTTTGAGCATAATGATTTCAACACTTTGGTTTTGATTAATTTCTTATTGCCATCACACTCAACATTCGCACTTCCTGCACAGAGTAATTATACAGAAGCTAATTAAAAATAGAATAAAGCCAATTAAAAGAAAATTTACTTTGATTTGAACATTGCTGTGCTCATGTTAATGTAAAGCCATTCCTTTCAATAGGCCTTCACCTGACCACTGTTGAACTCAAGTGGTTGGAACAGGGCAACAAAGGTCCTGTAGATTTGATTATCCATTGTAATTTGACTTTTGTTTTCATCTAGTGGATGGAAGTTTTTGTTATTCAAACTCATTTTCATCAAATTCTTTCTTTTGACTGACTCATTTGAAATGGTTTGTGACAATTGAATCAATTGTGCATCTCTGCTTACGTGGCTCAAAAATTGTTTTACATTTAGAATAGCACATCTCATGCTCAGAAACCTCAAGGTTTTAAAAACTCCTCCAGCACAGCTGCTTCATTGCATGACACTCATATTATAGCAGTTTAGTCTTATTACCCATTAATATGATACTATATTTTTGGCATCTATAGATGAACAGGAGTTGACTGCAGGGTTATTGCACTGATGTGGCCCTATACTCCACTAATTGCTTAGTGACTCTGCTTTGCATGCTGGGAATTTTAGTCTGAACATAGCACTTCTCATCTTAGACATTTAATTAGACTCCAGCTCTCAACAAGTACAGCAGGTTCCACAGAAGTATGAAAATCCTTGCACATTATATTCTGAAATCACTGGTTTTGTTTCCCAGAGATGCTGAAGTGTGCATTTATATTGTATTAGTTAGAAAACAACTCTCTATGGATCACATAACCTTGATCATAATGGCACTTTCAGGAAAAAAACAAGACAGTTTTGATGAATCTATACAAAACACCAGTTGGGCTATAGTTTGTGTACTGATTGGAGCTATGGGCACATATTATCAAGGGATATCAGAAAGATGGAAAAATTGCAAAATGTTTTCACCACATTAGGAAGGAAAGGATGTAAAGGTTGATTTTCCAACCAGTATAATTACTGCAGCATATTTGGGTAAATGGATGATATGAAATGATGTGAATTTCAATTTTGCTGGCTCATCACTAGATCTACAGAGTGCATTATTTTACAGCAAACATTTAGACAAGTGTAAAATGTTCTCACACAGAATGCTTCAATTCCATAACCAGTTTAATGATAATGAGTCATTGTTCAACATTCCAGGCTTTATGCATGGATCATGCTGTGTCCTACATTGTTCATTTAAATTGGAAACCAAAAGACAGCCGTGTGTTAGTCTTTCAGGCAATCATTTCTTACTTTTGACCTACTGAAATACTGTGTGAATCAAGCTTGTGAAAATTAGCATAAGATTGAATGCTCTGTACTCTTGAGGGTTTTTGTTTGCCTGGATAGTGAGTAACACCAGAAATAGATTGCCTGCACATACCATCACACCATTAACCATTCAAACCATATTCAAAATGCCATGGAGACATCAAAAATAACTGGAACAGCAGGCTGGGTTTCACATCACTGCTGCTCACTGACCTGCCCAACTCCAGCACAGAGACAGCACTACTCATGGTGATCAAACTCACCAGCATTTTCAATTTGGGTGCTTGTGTCTCTTCCCTGCTACACCTTGAAACATTACTCATACCAGTCAGCTCCATGCACAATGTACAAGTACTACACAGTCATTAAGGTGAGAGGCTTTCAATTGGATGGCTGTATTTGGTGAAACAGAGAAAATTACACGAGATCTATTATGAATATTCTAAATTATTCATTCCATGAGGTATTGTGTTTTGATTTGAAAAGACTGGAAGTCATGATTGAAAATAGATGAAACAGAACCTGTTGAAAAATTGGCTCTAATTTCAATGTTCATTGCCCATGCGGTATTCCACCAGAAATTTTCTTCAAAATACAAAACTGTGTAAGAACCCTATTCTGAATTGTGATGCTTATAAAATGAATAATAGCCCTTGGTGAGATGAATGCACTCTGGTAGTTATTAGCAAGCTAGTAAAAAATGCAATCCATTGTCTCCATTTGCACAAAAGGTGATTGAGATCAATGCAAGAAGTGGAGGGAACATAATCTGCAAGTGATTATAAGATCATAAAAAAAGTGCAGCCATATGACCTACTCATGGCTGAATTTCAAAATCAGCTTCACTTTTCCACCCATGTCCCTTGGTTCTCTTAGCTGTGGAAAGGAGATTCATTGAAAAATCATAATTTTGCTTCTGATGATCCTCATTGAGATTTTCTTTATCAGTTTGGGATTGAAATTGGCAGCTTGCCTTAGTTCCCCTTAGGTTCCCAGTATTCAAAGCTCTGCACCTGCTGTAAGGATGCAAATTCATCCCATTTTAATGTGTATTCAATCAACTACAAAAGATGTTTTCTTTTCTCAGATTAACTCATACCATCTTCCAGTCTCTATTTAGAAGCAAATGAGGTCATTATAACCTAATATTATTAACTCAAATTGTTTAATTAATTCCAAGGCATTCTAGATTTTAAAATTTACATTATTAACAAATGCAAGGGAACTAGACATGTTTCATACTTTATGAATAATTTCATCATACCACACATCACAACAGGTAAACCCAGTCACACAGAAACTGAATGCAGTTCCATCAGAACCACTGTAAGATTTGGATTGTTAAGTTAAAATTGATTGTAAGACTTGAGCCAATTATAATTGTAGACCAAATTCGAGACAGTCAATTTAATGGTTTTCATCTCATAAGATCATAAGACAAAGGAGCAGAAACTAGGCCATTCATTCCATCAAGTCTGCTCAGCCATTCAATCATGGCTGATAGGTTTTTCAATCCCATTTTCCCATTTTCTCTCCGTAACCTTTGATCCCCTTGGCAATCAAGAACTTAACTATCTCTGTTTTAAACATACTCAATAACCTAGCCTCTACAACCTACTGTGGCAATGAATTCTGCAGATTCCAACTCACTATAAGATGACTCTCGGTACAATTATACATGCACAAGTTTCACAGAAGTCAGGCATCGGAATGGGTTAAAGGATAGGAAGGGTTTAGAGGGATGTGGGTCAGGTGCTGGTAAATGGGACTAGATTAATTTAGGAGATCTGATCAGCATGGACAAGCTGAACGGAAGGGTGTGTTTCCATGCTGTACATCTCTATGACTTTTTGATTCCACTCTCACCCTAAACCTCTGCCCTCTTGCATCCTGGGGAAAAGACCTTGTCTATTTACCCTATGCATGCTCCTCATGATTTTATAACCCTCTATAAGGTCACCTCTCAGTCTCTGACACTCCAGGGAAAATAGCCCCAGCCTATTCAGCCTCTCCCCACAGCTCAAACTGTCCAATCCTGTCAATATCATTCTAAGTCTTTTCTCAACTTTTCAAGTTTCACTTCCTTCTATAGCAGGGAGACCAGTATAGCACACAATATTCCAAAAGTGGCCTAACCAATCTTCTGTACAGACGCAACATGACCTCCCAACTCCTACAATCAATGCACTGACCAAAAAGGCAAACATACCAAATGCCTTCTTCACTATCATATCTACCTGTGACCCCACTTTCAAGGAACTATGAACCTGCACTCCAAGGTCTCTTTGTTCAGCAACACTTTTCAGTCCACTTACCACTAAAGGTATAAATCCTAGCCTGATTTGCCTTTCCAAAATGCAGCACTTCACATTTACCTAAGTTAAACTCCATCTGCTTCTCCTCGGCCCATTGACTCATCTGATCAAGGTCCCATTGTACTCTGAGGTAACCTTCTTTGCTACAACTACGCTTCCAATTTTGGTGTCAAACTTACGAACTCCTATGTTCACATCCAAATCAGTTATGTAACTTTAGTTAAAATAACCATTTGTTCATTTGTGATTCCACAAAAAGTTAACTAAAAACGCTGCTGTAAAAAGCTTTTTTTTGTTTTTCAGAGAGTGTGCCATATCAAGAATCAAACCGTACCACTTTATTGAAATTTTACAATCAATTTTTTTTAAAAAATCATTATATAAATCTATCATAAAAGGGTCTGAGTGATGCGGCTTGTGACTTGTGGCAGAATTGGAAGAGAAATCTTGTTAGGCCATCTCAATGTCGGAATGATTTCGCTCCTTTTTTTAGGCTTCTGACAAACAACATTGTGAGTTTCTGCCTAGGCAATGGTAAATTGTCAATTAAGAGGGATTATTGCTTGCCAATGACCCAACTTGCCTCATTAATAGTCAGCTTCCTAACTTACCATATGCGCCAAACAAGGTACGTGTCAAGAAAACTTAACATGGATATCAGAACAATTACCTGGTGACTTCAGCTCATTGCTTGCTCCAAAGCACCTCCATGTTGCATAGGACCAAACAACAGCTCAGGGCATACCCTACAGACACAAGTCAAACACACCATACCACCACACATTCGCACACATTGACATTCATCATTTGCCAAGTCATCATGAGATCTGTCAGCTGCACTTGCAGGCTGCTCACAAAGCAGCAAGGCATAAATTTGCATTGCAAGACATACCAGAAACTAGCATTGAAAGGCTGCTGCAGGGATACATGAAAGAGTAACCTGTTGAGGTATTGGACCATGTTAGATCTCTTTCTTGTTCTCTTAGCACTCGCTCGTTTAGCACTGATTTGCATGCTTGCAGCATCTATGCCTGGCCTGCTGTACAATGCTGTGCTAATTCACACAGCCACACAACCAGGTAGACCTTGCAGGTCAGCAGTCCTCAGCCCAGAAAGTGGACACTTTGCTGCAATGTCAATCTCACATCAGCACCATATGCCATTGGCTTACTTGGCATACTGCAAGTGCAGTCACCAACCAGCCATATCTTAAAGTCTTATTGGAGTAGTCGTCATCAAAGTTCTCTGAGCCACCCATCTCTCTGGGGATCCTGGGTACAATGAGTCATGGGCCGATGTCAATGCCATTCCAGGAGACTGGACACGGTCATGCATCCAGTCACAGTATTCCTGCTCGAAGGGTCCATGCCTCTGTGGTACAGGGCGACACGGTCAGCCCTTTGCCTCCACTGCAGCTAGTCTGGGGGTAGGGCTAATGTGATCTTGGAGATGTACAGCCAACACACAAGGGTCTAGATATTTTCAAATCTGGGTATATCTAGTTAGTTCACTCAAGAGGGTGCGCCATGATCAGTCTATCAGGTCTGCCCACACAAATAGAGGGGAGTTGGTGTGTTGGAGGGAAACAAATGGTCTGTTATTAGTGCATGGACACCAAGCAAATTATACTTCAGAACTGGGGACTGCAGGCTAGGACGAGATGGGATAACAATCGTGAGGGGAAGATAACAGCACCTGCAAAGAGGAATAGGATAAAGCATGGATTAGAAAGGGGGTTCACCAGGTGAGGAGAACCCTTGTATCAATAGGGGACAGTGCATGATCAAACTTGATAAGGTCACATCATATGCCAAGAACTGGAGGAATTGGTGGGCAGGTACAAGCTCAAGGTTTGGTTGATGATTGAAGTGGTTGTGGGTCTAGAACTTGTAGTCTAAGGAGCCTTGATGAATTTCTGCAGCACATCTTATAGATGGTGCATACTGCTATTATTCAGAGTCAGTGTGGAGGGAGGTGAATGTTTGTAGATGTGGTGTCAATGAAGTGACTGCTTTGTTCTGGATGAATAAGAAAAAAATTAGATTGGCTTAAGTCTGGCATCTCTGTTCCTGGGGACCTCTGAAGGAAGATGGATCAGCCATTTGGCTCTTTTGGGTGAAAATGTTGCAACTGCCTCAGCCTTATCTATTGCACTGAATTGTTGGTCTCCCCCCTTATTGAGGATATGGATATTTGTGGAGTCTCCTCCTCCAATGAGTTGTTTGATTATCCACCAACATTTATGATTCACCATCAATTATCACAAGTCAATAGTAAGTAATGGTTATATACAGAAATGATAATAATGAACAGATAGCATAAAGCATTGTGAACCCCATGCCTGTTTTTAGGAGTTATCCAATTTAGGCTTAAAAGAAAATTCAAGATAAAATGTTCTTACAATAGTTAGTCTTATATTTAGAGAAAGGTTGCTAAAGGTTCAAGTCCTATTATCCACTTATTAATATGACTACAGCATACTCTTATAATTGTTTTTTAAAAGGGACATTTAATCTTCATTATATCACCAATAATTCAGTGAAGGGAGCATTCTTATTCACTGAGTTCTGCTGGAGGACACATGCACTGCCGATTATTATCTAATATGATCTTTAAGTATATCTGAGATTAACAATGAGAATGCCAGTGCTTAGGAAAGCTCATATTTTAACTGAGCTATTATAATAATTACTTGGGTTTGAACATCTAACCTATTCTACTCAGTCCAAAGCAGCCTAACCAAAGGAACTGCTGGAAATCATTTGAAAAATATATTTTTCCCATTTTACATAGTTGTGCTCTTGCCTGAACTACTGCACTAATGGGGACCACTGATGTTTTTAATCACCACCTCGCCCCCACCGCCCCACTTTCCATTTCCCTGAATTTCTTGGAAGGCTGGGTCCTCAGACTGGACTGGGTTACAGGAACAAGCTGCCACTGAAGATGCAACATAATACTGGTGGTTCTCAAGAAAGCCTTGTAACAAAACCTACAGACACATTTCCGATGGTTGCTAGGCTTTCTGTTTCAGATGTCTGTGGAATCACAGCAGTACTTATGAGCCTAAAATAGACCATAACAAATTTAGTAACCAAATCTCAAAACCTACAGTTGCCACAAACGTAGGATGCTTGATATAGCTGTGAAGGACTTCAGAAAGCTCCAACCTGGTCCAATCACTAACACTAGACCATTCCACTGTTGCACAATTTTCTCTTTGGGGAAGGTCTTTTCTGTTGCCTGTCTTAAATTTGTTAGATATAACCTAATTTATTTGATCTCACAGAGTAGCCTTCTCAACAACTCACATTTAAAGATAGAGACAACCTGACTCAGTGTTGCTGTGCTAGTCTACTTTCCATCTGCTGTACCAGATACATTCATATTTCAAGAGCATGCACCCAAAACCTACATCCAGAAACATCCAACCAAAATGGAACAATTTCTTTGATATTGAGCGAGGTAGTTGGTGGGGGTGAGGGATAAGGTGAAGTGTAGATCCTAATCCATGTCATCACACTAGCAGATCAGAGATCCAGCGCTGAAATTCAATTCTTGAATCATCCCATCAGATCTCACATCTTTCTCCCTCATTTAGAAAAATGCTGATTGTCATAAGTCTATTCAGTCAGGGGAGGGCAGGTATCATGCATTGCCTGAAATGTTTGCACTACAAATCTAAACAAAAAGGTCTTCATTGACTAACTTGGTTGCCTGTGTATAGAATAAATTACATCAGCAGCCCAGTATAACTCAATTTGTATCCAATCAGTCTTTTGGGCTGCAATAGCTTGTAGAGAATGTGCTAACAGCTTGGTGACCCTTTCCTCGGAATCATGTTGCAGAGGTTAATGTGCCACCTATCAGTAAATTTAATTTACTTTGATTTTTATAACTAGCTACCAATGTGGAGTTAAATTTCAAACCAGGCTGTCACTCCTGATGTTTAATTTCACTCTCCAAATTCAACATTGCTTTTTCTATTGATTTAGACTTGTGTGTTACAAAAGCAATTAGCTTACTACTCCACACAGGTTTGATCTGCAGCTTAAATTCTTCCCTTCCTATATTGTTAATATTAAGGAATTGACAAGTAACATTATCCAAGTACCTACAAATCTTTTAGACTCCGGGTTTGTCTTGGTGATACCATGACAAGCTCCATCCAGACTGGACTGTGGTCTCGTATTAATTATATTCATCAGTAATATAAATGACAAAATGTTCGACCTTAATTGAAATCAAGTTCAAGCAGCATGTTTAAGCTATCTTAATCGCAAAGAATCTAAGTTACGTTAACTCATCTATCTTGTTGGTATGGTCATGCATCTTTAACATCGGTAATATTTTGTTCTTTCTGTCAGAGATATATTTATGATTTTACAGTCACACCTTCTTACACACAACTCCCATAATACATATATATTTCTACATATAGACACTGAACGTCTACATATTTTACTGCATAGATTGAAACAAAACAATTTGAACAAAAACAAACAAATTATGGTAAACCTTTATGAAACACTGATTTGGCCTCAGCTGAAGTATTGCATTCAGTTCTGGGCCTTATACTTCAGGAAAAATGTCAAGTCATTAGAGGGATTTACCAAAATGATAACAGGGTTAAGGAACTTCAGTAATGTGGAGAAGTTGATGTTGACAGAACAAATAGCAACAATGTTTTAATTCAAGGGACGCTGGCATCTGTGATTGGGCCAGCATTTATTAGCCATTCCAAATTACTGAGAGGGCAGATGAAAGACAACCACAGTGCTGTAGTTCTGGAGTCAGACCAGGTATGTATCAAAGTTTCAAAAACAGAAATAGCTGGAGAAACTCAGCAGATCTGGCAGCGTCTAGAGAGAAAGCAGGGCCAACACTTTGAGTCCAGTCACCCTTCTTCAGAACTGTGAGTAATTAGGAAAAAGGTGGTATGTAGGCTGAAGACAGGGGATGTGGGGGAGAGGATTGAGTGGATAGGTGGAGCTGGAACTGGAAGCACAAGAGAGAGAATAACAGTTAGGCAGATGAAGGGATAGATGATAGTCTGCCAAGAAGGAAGAGAAACTGATAATGGAGACTATAAGTAGGTGATGACAGGGCCTGGGGTGGGGTAAGTACAGAACATAGAAAAAAGGTGTTCAGATCTTAAAATTATTGAATTTGATATTGAGTCTTGCAGGGTCCCCAGGCAGAAAATGAAATGGTATTCTTTCAGCTTGTGCTGAGCCTCACTGGAACACTGCAGCAAAAATGTTGGCCAGGGAACATGTTGAAGTGGCAGGTACTTAGAAGCTCAAGGTCAAGGGCAAAGCACAGGTATTCTGCAAAGCAGTTGTCCAGTCTGCATTTTATATCTTCAATGTAGAGGACACCACACTGTAAGCAGTGGATACAAAGAAAGGATTAGATTGAGTGAAGTGCAAGTCTGTAGCTGGTGTATTTGGAAGGTGTGTTTGGAAGCTTGGATACTGAGGAGGAAGGAAGTAAACAGGCAAGTGATTGCATGGGAAGGTACTGTAGGGCATGAGGAAGTGTTAGGAGACGATCAGTGGTCCTGGAAGGAATGATCCCTGCAGAATGCTGAGGGGAAGGGAATTGTGACTTGTGGCAGCATCTGCTCACTGTGTGGTCTCACTCTTCCCCAGCATGCCTCTGTCTTCAGCATTTTTACAACCTTTTCCTCGGTGCTATCAATTCTGAAATTGGTTCCCTGGACTCGAAACATTAATCCTGCTGTCTTTCCATAGATGCTGTCAGACATGCTGAGTTCCTCCAGCTATTTCTGTTTCAGATTTCCAGAGTCTGCAGTTCTTTGTTTCATTTAAGTAATCCTTCCATTTCCTTCAGGGACATTAGTGAGTCAGGTAGGTGTCTACAACAATCAAGGGTGGCTCTACAGCAGTAGATTACATTTTAGCTCCAGGTTTTTGTTAAATACAAATTTCTGCATCTGCCGTGGGTGGTGTGTCAACGGGCCGAAGGGCCTGTTTCCACACTGTAAGTAATCTAATCTAATCTAATTAGTGAGTCAGGTAGGTGTCTACAACAATCAAGGGTGGCTCCACAGCAGTAGATTACATTTTAGCTCCAGGTTTTTGTTAAATACAAATTTCTGCATCTGCCGTGGGTGGTGTGTCAACCCATGTCCTCAGAAGATTGGCCTAGAGCTCTGGGTTAACAAGTCCTATGATATTACCACTAGGCCACTGCAGCTCCTCAAGCTGTACTTGCTTTGAGAAGCCCAGTAGTAACCAGAGGACAGATATTTAAGATAATTAGCAAAAGAACAAGAAACAATAGAAGTAAACTTGTTCTATTGTACACCAACGTTTTGTGACCTGGAATGCACTGTTTGAAGGTGCGGTGGAAGCAGATTCAATAATCACAGTCAATAATAAAAAAAGAATAAATACTTTGAAGGAAAAAGAATACAGGGCTGCAGAAAAGACCAAGACAGAGCTATCAATTGAATGATGTCAAAGATTTGAATGGAATGAATGGCCTCCTTCTCTATTATCTCATTGTACCATCTTACAACAAGTGAACGCCACAAGGTTAAGACTGGAAATTGAAAAACTGACCTTATGGCAGATGCACTGTCTCTTTTCTATTCCAGAGTTGAAGCCTGATATTGATAGGTTACTCAGCACAGAGTTTCCGAATTCAATGATAGTGAAATAGAGTGAAGACCAAAAGCTACAGAAGGGCAGCATGTTGGAGGACACACTGATGGGGTAATTTAGTGGAAAAAGGAATATCCCAAACAGCACTTCTGACAGCTACACGGATACAAGCAACATCAGGAGAAAGTAAGGATTGCAGATGCTGAAGATTAGAGTCAAAAAAGAGTGGCGCTGGGAAAGCACAGCAGGCCAGGCATCATCCGAGAAGCAGGAGAATTGACATTTCGGGCACAAGCCCTTCATTAGTCCTTTTCAACAGCAAACAACTTTAGTTAATCTGAAATTCATATGGATGTTAACTGATGCATTGTTAATAATGGAAACAATTTAATGATTTTCTCTGTTGACTCTCACTGGAATAGTGTTTGCCAAAGTGGGGGTCAGGACACCAATTGGAGTCACAGCTGAAAGTTTTGGGGTTGTGAGCTCCAAGACTGCAATGACTATCATGAAGCTCCACCTCCCATGTCGTACTCATGGGTCTTCTACTCTCCTGTCCCACTCTCATTATTCTCATCATTGGGTCAAGGCAATTTTTGAGCCTTGAAACGAGGATACAGTGAGGAAGAAAGTTTAGGAAGCACTGCCGCAGAGTTTATTTTCAACAAATGGCAGGATTTCATGATGCCTATTCTAATGGTTCTGCACTGGAAGAAAATGACCCTATGATTTTTTTTAAAGTAGTGACAATCTGATATGTTTATATTGACCTGTTTGAGTGTGTTATGACAAGCCTTTGGAGTAGATGGGATAATGAATCTGGATCTATCTAGTTCATGACATAGAGACATCACCATTACACCACAATAGCCTTATTACTGTGTGTTAAGCTTAAATAAGGAGGAGATATTTTGTATATTGCAAATTGGTTCTAGTTGCTGGACAATTTATATAGCACCGTAGTTAGCGTGGTGAAAACATAATCACATCCTTAACCTCCTGATGATTTTCATGAAATAGTTGTATTTGCACATTAATCACCCATGAAACTCACAGTATAAACGGCAAGTATTTAATAGTGTATGTAAACTTTTAATATCATGATAACTGTTAATGACCATCTGCTAACCTCCTTTCCTATAAAAGGGACAATTACAAGTATGCAGTTTTATTCCTTCAGGTTATGAATTTCTTTCAGAGTTTTTTTAAGTTGCAATATTAAATGAACTCATCCTTTCTTACTTTTCCTTTCCATTTCCTTTATTCCTCCCTCTTAACCCAATCTTTCCTTCCCTTTCTTTATTTATTTTTGAATCTATACTCATACTGAATGAATTCATTCTAATTCACCCTCCGTCGTAATCTTTCTTCCATAAAGTTCACACCAACCCTCCGAAGAGCAACCCATCCAGACCCATTCCCCTACATTCACCCCTGACTAATGCACCTAACACTATGGGCAATTTAGCATGGCCAATTCACCTAACCTGCACATCTTTGGATTGTGGGAGGAAACCGGAGCACCCAGAGGAAACCCATGCAGACAAGGGGAGAATGTGCAAACTCCACACAGACAGTTGCCCGAGGAAGGAATTGAACCGGGGTCTCTGTTGCTGTGAGGCAGCAGTGCTGACCACTGAGCCGCCCCATAGATTAGTTTAAAGTTGCTATGGTGTGGAAACAGGCCCTTTGGCCCAACACAGCTTATTGTGTTCACTAAGATCTGAAATTCCATGGGCATGGCCTTTTCACTAAGATCTGAAATTCCATGGGCATGGCCTTTTGGGCCTGGATCTTAACCTCATGGCCAATTGTGAGTGCCAACCTTGCACTGTGTTGGAAGCAGTCACCAATATTGATATTACCCTTGATTGGCTAATTAGTTAACTTGCCAGAGAAGGTGCTCACTGCCAGTTAAGAACAGAGCTCAAGTTCTCGCAGCTGGAAGGCCAGCAAGATGCACTCAAGTATGAAGGGAGCCTGAGGTTGCACGTAAAGACGAGAAAGGCCATTTTAACTTGAGGCATTCTCTTTGCACATTTTAAGAATGTATTGTAGTTGCAGTTGCTGGGCCATCATCCTGGAAAAGAAGCCACTGCCTGCAGCCATTTGGGAGACATCAGAGGTTTGCTGCAGCACTTCCTCTCAGCCTCCTCCAGGCCTGTTCCTAAAACCATGGTGGGGATGGGGAGGGGAGTCCACAGACCAGCTGGGAAAAGTCTAAATAGTCTCTGATGATGGACTTTCAAAGCACCTGCAGGTTATGAGTAAGTGGATATCCCACCAGTATCCGGCCTCTGGGGACAGCCTGCAGCCCACAAACTGGACACATCAACCAGTGAAGCCAAATGATGTGTTCCTTACGACCATTCCCACACCTATATCAGCATGAACATCCTACTTTCTGTTCCTCTCACTCACTTTTACCAAACTCATCATCTCACACCTTTGTAGGCTCAATATTTAAAACTCAAACTTGTTAAACTGGTGCAAGTTTAACCCATGAGACATGTTTCAGTGCTAATGCCATCCAACTTGAAGAGATGTCTGATGACTCGAAATGTTAACTCTGATTTCTTTCCACAGATGCTGCCAGACCTGCTGAGCTTTTCCAGAAACTTCAGTTTTTGTTTCTGATTTACAGCATCCACAGTTTTTTTTTCAGTTATTTTAAAGGATGTCTGATCTATTATTCTATATTCCAGGCTTCTTGCTTATCTTTAGTGTTTGTGTTTGACTGCTGCTTTCCAATCCAGTTGAGGTTTTACCACAGTGTTCAGGTGTTTATCAAGCCTAATAACAAGCTAATAATCATAATTCTGAGTAAATATTGAATGGATGATGGCCCAATAAAGAATATTGTCAAGATTAGAATGGGGCTGGAAAAGCACAGCAGGTCAGGCAGCATTCAAGAAGCAAGAAAATCGACGTTTCAGGCAAAAATCCTTCATCAGGAATGGTCTCATCAACCGTCACCCTTAACCTCTCACAGCAGGTCAGGCAGTGCTTTTCCAGCACCACTCTAATCTTGACTCTAATCTCCAGCATCTGCAGTCCTCACTTTCACCCAATAAAGAATATTGTCAATTCTTCTGTCACATGATATAAAAAGGAAAGATCAATTTTGTTGATTTTAATAATTTCATCAATGAGACTCTAGGAGAATTTGTAACAGCAAAATATTGTTGAAGTTGATATCAAATAATTAGCCATAATCACATGAAGTGTAAAATGGTCTTAAAGCAAAGCTCCAATGATCCTGGAAATCTAAAATAAAAGCAGAAAATAGTAGAAATGCACAAGAAATCTGGCAACTTCTGTGGGGAGTAAAACAGAGTTCACATTTGACCTCAAGTATTATTCTGCTTCTTTTTGCTTGCCTGCCCATGAAGTTTTGCCAGACCTGCTGAGAATTTCCAGCACTTCCTGTTTTTTTACTGAAGTGCAAAATGGTGATGAGCACAGAACTAACTCCTAGGAGTGTATTTGTCCCCAACCATCTGTTCACGGCTTTGAACCTTTGCATCAACACTCATTTGGAAGTTTGGCCAGTACATTGGTGTTTCAATGTGCTCAGTCTGTCATGTCTCAAGCCTTGTAAATAACTGCCTCAAAGGAACCAGAAGACGAGGGAGAAGAGGTTATCCCCAGTCCGCAAGGATTGTCTGTACAGTCTTCCTACACATTCAAATAGTAGTGTCAATGTTGCCATGTGACTAAGCCAGCAGATATATGTATTTTTGTGTTGTGCATATAGTTACAGGCTGCACAGTAGTGGAGTGAAAGCCCTATTCATGAATGTTTATGAAACTATTGCACTGGTGATATGGATCTGCAAGATCACACAGATATTGAATGAGGAAGACACCTGTAAGAAAAAGAAACTGTGCTCTCTCTCTCTCACACTGTTGCTGTGTTACAGGGTGAAAATAATGACAAAGCTGGTATTAGCTTGTTTGGTGGAGTGCGAACACAGTTCAAAGCAGTCTTGTTGCAAGCTGGCCCAATTTCACCTGCTCCAGCGACTTTCTTAATCAACCTGTTCAAAGATGGTTTTACACACTGTTGGAGCAGGTGGGGTTTGAACTCAGGTCTCTGAGGTTAGGACGCTACCACTACTCCAGCTGCTTTCAGATCAGGTCAGCGTAAACTATCCCTCATTTATTTTTACTATTTTCAGAACCAAGTCCATAAATATCTCCTTTATTGGCAAAGATAAGAGACCTGACATCTGTTTAAGGTGGTTCCCTGGGATCCTTCAATGTCACCAGAATCAATACGGTATTAGATGATTAATTGTGATGTGTCTCAGGTGCTCTTTGGTATTACTTATGAAGTTTTGTCTCGATAGATCTCAGAATTTAGTGTCAATCAAGTCCAATGGATTTTAGTTCTGTTTTTGTTGCAGTTTCCTACCAGTTACATTCAGTCTAGAAACATTCAGTTAGCTGCCACTAACCAGGAGCAGAACTTTTCACATGGTAACGGACACATTTAATACAGCAAAAGAAGCATTGAATACAAAAGCAGGGCAGATTTATTGAATCTGGATGCATCCCTGGTTAATACATAATTGGAATAAAGCATCTAGTTCTTATTATCAGACAGAAATATCCATGAAAGTGTGCAGAGGAGATTAATCTTCAGCCAGAACTGCTGAGTGGATGATCTACCTCAGCCTCCTCCAGTGGTCCCCAGCGTCACAGATACCAATCTTCAGCCAGTTTGCCTCACTCCATGTGATATCAAGAAACGTTTGGAGTCACTGGATACTACAAAAGGCTATGGGCCCTGACAACATTCCAGCAATAATCCTGAAGACTTGTGAAATCTGCTGCTCCCCTAACCAAGCTGTTCCAGTACAGTTACAAAACAGGCATCTACCCAACAATGCAAAAAACTGCCCAGGTATGTCCTACACATAAAGAGCAGCACAAATTCAACCTGGCTAAATAACACCCCATCACTCCACTGTCAATCATTAGTAATGTGATAGAAAGTGTCATCAACAGGGCTATCAAGCAGCACCTGCTCAGCAATAACCTGCACAGTGATGCCCAGTTTGGGTTCTGCCAGGACCACTCAGCTCCTGACCTCATTACAGCCTTGGTTCAAACAAGGACAAAAGAGCTGAATCCCAGAGGTGAGGTGAGAGTGACAGTCCTTGTCATCAAAGTTGTATTCGACTCAAAGGTAGAAGACAGAGGGTGGTGGTGGAGGATTGTTTTTCAGACTGGAGGCCTGTGACCAGTGGAGTGCCACAAGGATCGGTGCTGGGCCCTCTACTTTTTGTCATTTACACAAATGATTTGGATTCGGGCATAAGTTGTACAGTTAGTAAGTTTGCAGATGACACCAAAATTGGAGGTGTAGTGGAGANNNTGAAGAAGGCATTTGGTATGCTTTTCTTTATTGGTCAGAGTATTGAGTACAGGAGTTGGGAGGTCATGTTGCGGCTGTACAGGACATTGTTTATGCCACTGTTGGAATATTGCGTGCAATTCTGGTCTCCTTCCTATCGGAAAGATGTTGTGAAACTTGAAAGGGTTCAAAAAAGATTTACAAGGATATTGCCAGGGTTGGAGGATTTGAACTATAGGGAGAGACTGAACAGGCTGGGTCTGTTTTCCCCAGAGCGTCGGAGGCTGAGGGGTGACCTTATAGAGGTTTACAAAATTATTGAGGGACATGGATAGGATAAATAGACAAACTATTTTCCCTGGTGTCAGGGAGTAGAGAACTAGAGGGCATAAGTTTAGGGTGAGAGGGGAAAGATATAAAAGAGACCTAAGGGGCAACTTTTTTCATGCAGAGGGTGGTATATGTGTGGAATGAGCTGCCAGAGGATGTGGTGGAGACTGGTACAATTGCAATATTTAAGAGGCATTTGGATGGGGATATGAAGAGAAAGGGTTTGTAGGGATATGGGCCAGGTGCTGGCAGGTGGGACTAGATTGGGTTGGGATATCTGGTCAGCGTGCACAAGTTGGACCGAAGAGTCTGTTTCCATGCTGTACATCTCTATGACTCTATGACTCTATGACTGAGTGTGGCATCAAGGAGGCCTAGCAAAACTGGAATTAATGGGTATCAGAGAGCAAACCCTCACTGGTTAGTGTCATACTTGACATAGGAAGATGGTTGTGGTTGTTGGAGGTCAGTCATCTCAGCTCCAGGACATCCCTACAGGAGTTTTTCAGGGTAGCGTCCTCAGCCCAACCATTTTCAGCTGCTTCATCAATTACTTTCTCTTCATCATAAGGCCAGAGGTGGGGATGTTTCCAAATGATTGCACAATGTTCAGCACCGTTCACTACTCCTTAGATACTGAAGCTGTCCATGTTCAAATGCTATAAGATCTGGACAATATCCAGATAAGTGGTAAGTAACATTAACATTCGTACCATACAAATGCCAGACTATGACCTCACCAACAAGATACAATCTAACTACCGCCCTTTGGCATTCAATGATGTTACCAACACTGAATCCCCCACTGTCGACATCCTGGGAGTTATCATTGATCAGAAGCCGAACTGGACTCACCACATAAGCACAATGGCTTCAAGAGCAGATCAGAAGCTATGAATACTGTGGTAAATAACTCACCTCGTAACTACCGAAAACCTGTCCACCATCTGGAAGGCACAAGTCAGGAGTGTGATAGAATACACTCCACGTGCCTGGATGAGTGCAGCCCCAACAACAATCAAGAAGCTTGACACCATCCAGATCAAAGCAGCCCACTTGATTGGCACTGCATCCACAAACATCCAATCCCTCTACCACCGACTCTCAGTAACAGCAGTATGTACTATCTGCAAGATGGACTGCAGAAATTCACCACAGTTCCTCAGACAGCACCTTCCAAACCCACAATTACTTCCATCCCTAAGGACAAGGGCAGCAGTTTTATAGGAACATCACCACCTTCAATTCCCCTCCAAGTCACTCACCATCCTGACTTGGAAATAGATCGCCATTCCATCACTGTCGTTAGATCAAAATGGCATTGTGGGTCAACCAAGCAGGTGGCCTGCAGCAGTTCAAGAAGCAGTTCACCACCACTTTCTCAATGGCAACTAGGAATAAGCAATAAATACTTGCCAGCCAGTGACATCCACATCCCACAAAATTGAATAAATAAATCAGAATGGTCACAATGATAACGGAATTATACATACAAGATTATACCGGAGAGTCTGGGATTGGTTTCTTGGTGATGAGGTGACTTTGGAAGACTTGACAGAGGTGTATAAAAGATTGTGACAGATTTGGATAAAGTAAAGAAAGGTTGTTCCCACTAGTTAATGCTTCAGGGACAAGGGTCAACAAATTTAAGTGTTTTGACAAGGAATGTAGGTGGAACATGAAGAACATTTTTTCATATACAGTGAGTGGTCTTGACCTGGAACTCTGGAACTTGCTGGAACAAACATCAGAAGATCAATGAATTCAAAATTGAATTGGATGAACACTTAAAGGAAATAAACTTGCAGGCTCTGAGTGAGAGTAGGGTAATGAGACCAACTGATTTGCTCCAGCATGGACTTGATAGGCCATTTGGCCTTCTTCTGTGCTGTATTGACTCAATGACTTTATAAAGCACCCAGGTGCACTCATGTAGCACCTTTTGTAACCCAGCACATTCTAAAATATAGTGAGCAATTTCTGAAGTCTAGTTACCAACATAATGTAAGAAATGTATCTAATTATTTTGATGTTGGCCATAGAGTTTTTCTCAATGCTTCTTTTCAAAGACTGGATAAAGGGGAACAAATTGAACAATGCTATTTTACCCTATTTTCCTAAACAATGCTACTTTTATTCGAGAGTTGGATGTCAGTTCCAGTACTAATAGAGCTATCAATCCAATCTGCCTATCAATAAATTAACTGGATTGCTAGAGAGAGAAAAACTTAAAATTCAGTTACATTTGCAGCTATGTAGCTGAGCTACATGTGAGAACAATTCAAATAAAATTTAACAAATCAATGTAAAAGGAGACACAATAATATTTGAAAATGATTTTGAGCAATATTGTCTGTAAGAATGCATTGGAAATAGATAAAAGGAGATATTAATTTCATGCAAGTAACAAATTAGAAGCTCATAATACTGAATGTAACATATGTAATATTTTCTTGATTTGTGCAATAAGTCAAAACTGCTTAGTGTTGTTACGTTATTCAAAGTTTGTGAGAAGATTTGTAGCTCGGGTGCTCGTTGTTGTGGTTCTGTTCGCTGAGCTGGGAATTTGTGTTGCAGACGTTTCTTCCCCTGTCTAGGTGACATCCTCAGTGCTTGGGAGCCCCCTGTGAAGCGCTTTTGTGATGTTTCCTCCGGTATTTATAGTGGTTTGTCTCTGCCGTTTCCGGTTGTCAGTTCCAGCTGTCCATTGCAGTGGTCGGTATATTGGATCCAGGTCGATGTGCTTATTGACTGAATCTGTGGATGAGTGCCATGCCTCTAGGAATTCCCTGGCTGTTCTCTGTTTGGTTTGTCCTATAATAGTATTGTTGTCCCAGTTTAACTCATGTTGTTTGTCACCTGTGTGTGTGGCTACTCAGGAAAGCTGGTCGTGTCGTTTTGTGGCTAGTTGGTGTTCATGGATGCGGATCATTAGCTGTCTTCCTGGTTGTCCTATGTAGTGTTTTGTGCAGTCCTTGCATGGGATTTTGTACACTACATTGGTTTTGCTCATGCTGGGTATTGGGTCCTTCGTCCTGGTGAGTTGTTGTCTGAGAGTGGCTGTTGGTTTGTGTATCCGTTTTTGGCGAATACATTATAGAGGTGTTCTTCTTCCTCTTTTTTGCGGTCCTGGTGTACTACAGTGTGTTGTGGCCCTTTTGAGCAGTGGCTTGATGCAACTTCTTTTGTGTGTGTTGGGGTGGTTGCTTTCGTAGTTCAGGACTTGGTCTGTGTGTGTGGCTTTCCTGTATACCTTTGTGGTGAATTCTCCGTTAGGTTATATGTTATTACTAAACAATTGATTTCATTTGCGCTAATACTTTCTTACACAAATGGGTCTGTCACAGCTTTACAATGTTTTAGAACCTTAAACAAGCTTATTACATTTTGAACAGTTTCTAGTTGATAATTTTGAATGACTGAGATAGTTTCCTGGAATCAGAAATGACCCATCAATCCATTTGATGAGAATGTGTGTTCCAGCACTAAAAGGTGCCAGTTTTTAAGGCACTCATATCATTACAAGTAATACCTGCACATAATTAATTGAAAGTCATTGAAGTAAAACATGGATTAGAGCCTATGAGCAAGCACAGGGATTACCATGCATGATTGCTCTGCACCTGGCCTAGGGTGAAGCAGGCAGCCAGCAAACTTCATTGTTCCTGCTCATCTTAATAACTGCAATGTGCAAGCCATGTATGAAACATGCTGCTGACTGACTGCATGTTTAACAATGGCCCAGGTATGTGTCTGTGTATGTGTGTGGATAATATGACTTGCAACTATCCTATGCTTCTTAAAGACAGACTGTCCCTCTAAATAGGGAAGCGCATATAGCTACGGCAGCTGGTGTGTAAAAACTTTTAACAAGGAGCAACAGGCCAGAGAGAGAGTTCCAGGCTTTTATGAGGTGATGCTTGGGGCTTTAGTTCAAGCAATGTGAAGAGTGAAGTAATGCTTCCCTGTGAGATCCTCATGGCATATTCTGCCATGGGAATAGAGTAAGGTGGCCTGGAAGGTCAAGCCTAAGCATCTGACCATGAGGAAAAGGCTGTTATGGTAGAAACGATTTCATGACTTCATACAAGTGATCAAAGCCAATGAATGCATCTTTCAATGAAATCCAGTGTCCAATGACGTTTCCAACCCATCAAACCATCAACCTATCAAACTGGTGTATTCATCACAGTCTCAATTAGCTACTGGCCAATTGCTGGGAAGTGGAATTTGAATTGATTAATGAGCCAAAGAGCCTCTTTCTATGCTCTAAAAGTTCTGTGACTGCGACTTATCACTGAGAAATCCATGCTCAGGTTTCATACTGAACAATCAGATATTGCATTCCACCCTCACACGCTGCCCTTCAGTACAAACATTAGATTCTTACAGAATCTATACATGCCTAGCTATTCACACTAGCACAGTGCAACATATCCACAGGACAAGTTCTTCGTAACAAGAGATAACATTTCAAGGTGCAATTTTGCAACTGAATGGTTTGATATGCCATTTCAGAGAGTATTCAGAGGCCAGATTATGCTGTGATGGGATTTGAACACAGATCCCCAGAACATTACCTGAGTTTCATGGACTGGATCATGAGGAACAGAATCATGAAGTTAGCATTTACCAAGGGGAAGAGTAGGCAGAGAGCAGATGAACGCAAAGGAACTGGTGGCCTGAAGTGCATATGCTTTAATGCAAAGTGTATAGTGGGTAAGGCAGACAAACTTAGGGCTTGGATTGGTGCCTGGGAGTATGATGTTATTGCGATCACAGAGACTTGGTTGAAGGAAAGGCGTGATTGGCAACTAAATGTTCCAGGATATAGATGCTTCAGACAGGCAAGGGAGGAAGTAGAAAAGAGGGGAGGAGTTGCATTGCTAGTCAGGGATGATATCACAGCTGTGCTCAAGGAGGACGCTATGGAGGGCTTGAGCAGTGAGGCATTATGGGTAGAGCTGAGAAATAAGAAGGGTGCAGTTATATTGTTGGGGCTGTACTACAGGTTTCCCAACAGTCTGCGTGAGATAGAATAGGTAAACAGATTATGGAAAGATGTAGAGACAACAGGGTGGTGGTGATGGGAGATTTTAATTTTCCCAACATTGCCTGGGATACACTTAGTGTCAGAGGTCTGGATAGAGCAGAATTTGTAAGGAGCATCCAGGAAAGTTTTCTAGAGCAGTATGTCAATAGTTCAACTAGGGAAGGGGCCATATTGGACCGGGTGTTGGGGAATGAGCCAGGCCAGGTGGTAGAAGTTGCAGTGGGGGATTTTTTTGGGAATAGTGACCACAATTCCGTAAGTTTTAGAATACTAGTACACAAAGTTGAGAGTGGTCCTAAGGGAAGAGTACTAAACTGGGCCAAGGTGAATTATACCAAAATTTGGCAGGAGCTGGGAAATGTGGATTGGGGGCAGCTATTTGAAGGAAAGTCCACATTTGATATGTGGGGGGCTTTCAAAGATAGATTGAAGATAGTGCAGAATAGGCATGTCCCTTTGCAAACAAGGGATAGGAAAGGCAAGATTCATGAACCGTGGATGACAGGAGAAATTGTGCAACTAGCCAAGGAGAAAAGGGAAGCATACATAAGGTGCAGGCAGCTGAGAACAGAACGGGCCCTGGACGAATATCGGGAGAGTAGGACCAATCTTAAATGAGAAATCAAGCGGGCTAAAAGGGGTCATGAAAGAACTTTAACAAGCAGAATTAATGAGAATCCCAAAGCCTTTTATTCAAATATAAGAAGCAAGAAGGTAACTAGAGAAAGGATTGGTCCACTAAAGGATAAGGAAGGAAGGTTGTGTGTTGAACCTGGGAAAATGGGTGAGATTCTCAATGATTACTTTGCATCAGTGTTCACTAAGGAGAGGGAAATGAAGAATGTTGAGATCAGAGATAGAAGTTTGTTTACTCTGGATCATGATGACATAAGGAGGGAAGATATGTTGGGTAGGCTAAAGGATATTAAAGTGGACAAATCCCCAGGACCGGATAGGATCTATCCCAGGGTGCTG
The DNA here is from genome assembly GCF_004010195.1 of Chiloscyllium plagiosum. NCBI lineage: Eukaryota > Metazoa > Chordata > Chondrichthyes > Orectolobiformes > Hemiscylliidae > Chiloscyllium > Chiloscyllium plagiosum. Next base: position 18,327,428 of record NC_057731.1, read on the forward strand.
AGAGAGGTGAGAGAGGAAATAACTGGTACCCTAACAGATATCTTTGTAGCATCCTTAAACACAGGTGAAGTATTGAAGGACTGGAGAGTTGCTAATGTTGTCCCCCTGTTCAAGAAGGGCAGTAGGGATATTCCAGGTAACTACAGACTAGTGAGCCTGACATCATTGATGGGAAAGTTGCTGGAGGAGGTATTGAGGGATAGGATCTATTTATATTTGGAAGAGAATGGGCTTATCAGTGACCAAATTGATATCACTTATGCATATCACGAACAACAGTGGCCCCAGCACTGATCCCTGTGGAACACCACTGGTCACCTTTCTCCATTTTGAGAGACTCCCTTCAACTACTACTCTCTGTCTCCTGTTGCTCAACCAGTTTTTATCCACCTAGCTAGAACACCCTGCACACCATGTGACTTTACTTTCTCCATTAGTTTACCATGGGGAACCTTATCAAATGTCATACTAAAGTCCATGTATATGATATCTACAGCCCCTCCTTCATCTATCAACTTGGTCACTTCCTCAAAGAACTCTATTAAGTTAGTAAGGTACAATCTCCTCCATGTTGCCTATCACTGATAAGCCCATTCTCTTCCAAATATAAATAGATCCTATCCCTTAATACCTCCTCCAGCAACTTTCCTATCAATGATGTCAGGCTCACTGGTCTGTAGTTACCTGGTGTTTTAAAAAAAATTCTCAAGGTCAGGTTCGTAGGAGAGTAGTCTGACACAGAACAAACGACCAAGAGGCGAGTCTAAAGTCCATGTATATGATATCTACAGCCCCTCCTTCATCTATCAACTTGGTCACTTTCTCAAAGAACTCTATTAAGTTGGTAAGGTACAATCTCCTCCATGTTGCCTATCACTGATAAGCCCATTCTCTTCCAAATATAAATAGATCCTATTCCTCAATACCTCCTCCAGCAACTTTCCCATCAATGATGTCAGGCTCACTGGTCTGTAGTTACCTGGAATATCCCTACTGCCCTTCTTGAACAGGTACTGTTGGTCTGATCAGTAAGTTAGCAGATGACACGAATATTGATGGAGTAGCAGAAAGCATAGGGGACTCTCAAAGAATACAAGAGAAAATAGAGAGACTGGTCAGTTGGGTTTAGAAGTGGCAGATGGGGTTCAATTAAATGTGAGGTGATGCATTTTGGAAGGTCTAATTCTAGAGCGAACTATACTGTAAATAGAAGAGCCTTGGGAAAAGTTGATGAGCAGAGAGATCGGGGAGTTCAAGTGCTTGTACCCTGAAGGTGGCTGCACAGGTGGATAGAGTGGTCAGGAAGGCACATGGTATGCTTGCCTTCATTGGACGGGGTATTTAATATAAGAGCTGGCAAGTCATGTTAAAATTGTACAAGACTTTGGTTTGTCCACATTTAGAATACTGTGTATAGTTCTGATCGCCACGTTACCAAAAGTATGTGGACATTTTGGACAGTGTGCAGAGAAGGTTTGCGAGGATGTTGGCTGGTATGGAAGGCGCTAGCTATGAAGAGACGTTAAATAGGTTAGGATTGTTTTCATTAGAAAAAAGGAGATTGAGGGGGGACCTGATTGACATCTACAAAATCATGAAGCATATAGACAGGGAGGATAGAGATAACCTATTTCCCAGGGTGAGGGATTTAATAACGAGAGGTCACACATTCAAGGTGAGAGGAGGAAAGTTTAAGAGTGATACATGTGGAAAGTACTTCACACAGAGGATGGTAGGTGCCTGGAATGTGTTGCCAGTAGAGGTAGTAGAGGCAGGCAGGTAGATTCATTTAAGGTGCATCTGGAGAGATGCATGAATAGGTGGGGAGCAGAGAGTTACAGATCCTTAGGAATTGGGCGATAGGTTTAGACAGTGGATTTGGATTGGCACAAGCTTGGAGGGCCGAAGGGCCTGTCCCTGGACTGTAAACTTTCTTTGTTATTTGTTGTTTGTTCTTTGATTGATAGCTTAGTGACAATATCACTTGGCCATTCCCATGGAGTGCAGTGGTTCAGGAAAGCAGATATCATCAACTTCTCAAGGACAACTAGGGACAGGCAATAAATGCTGGCCCTGCCTGCGACGCCCATGAGTGAATATTAAAAAAAAGTACAGGCAAAATTATGTTTCTTTGGAGGAGATGGTGCCGTGAATTATTGAGTGGGCTGTCATCTGAAGCTGCTGCATTTAAAGTCATGTTCATCCTCCCTCATCTTCTTCCCTTACCTCAACCATTCAATTCAACAGTTATAACTTCAGATAGTCAAGGCCAGCCTTCTGGGGAGCCATGGGCATTATCTAATGAAAGAAACTTTACACTGACCCTCACTGCCAGCAGCTAGGATACTGTGCAGACTTTGGAGGACAGAACAGAGTGAGGAACAGCCATGAATGAGCTGCAGTCACGCTGTGGGCAAAAACTGGAATGTGTGCTGGCTCCCTAGAGGGTGAGGTGGCAGACAAGCTCTGCTACAGAGGACACAGCTGAGGAAGAATGCAGGAGTGCCCAGGCAAACATCGACTGGCATGCAGACAGGAAGACCAGCTGTGTTGACATCTCCATGCTTGTTGCCAAGAAAGCCCAGTTTAGTCCAGGCTTAGACTGCTGCCAGGAAAGCTGTGGAGAATAATGATCAAAGGAGCTTGCAGCGTCCACACTGCCGTCCAGTATTCTGTGCTCCAGCAGATCATTAGAAGCTTTCCTTGATGAGTGGCAAAAGATCTATGATTCCTTCCTCCTGCTTTTGGATGAAAGCCTCCCACCGCTGCCACTATGTCAGTATTGCAGCTGCTGTTACCAACCCAGACACCTGCAGGACAGGGGAGAAAACCCCAAAACCCTCAATTGCTTCGGGGTCCTCCAAGGCCGTCTGCAGTCTCCCCCATGGAAATCTTATTGAGAATGTATAGGACTGTAAGTTGCTTTAATGTAAGCTTTAGATTCAGCACTTGATTAGATTAGATTAGATTACATTGTGGAAAAGGCCCTTCGGCCCAACAAGGCCACACCAACCCGCCACACACCCAGACCCATTCCCCTACACCTAATACTATGGGCAATTTGGCATGGCCAATTCACCTAGCCTACATATGTTTGGACTGTGGGAGGAAACTGGTGCACACCCACGCAGACATGGGGAGAATGTGCAAACTCCACACAGACAGTCGCCTGAGGCGGGAATTGAACCCGGGCCTCTGGCTCTATGAGACAGCAGTGCTAACCACTGTGCCACCGTGCTGCCCTTGGGCATGAGAATGCTGTGACTGTCTAGAACAGAGAGATAGGTAGGTGGGTGGGGAATGCTGAAGTATCTTTGATGTGGCAGGGCAGATTTAGGGAAACTACAGTTTAATTAACCAATCACCTGTCTGTACAAAGACTTTCTAATAGTCTGTTTCCATTCACCTTCTAGTGGTGTCACTCCTCTTCCCTTGCTCTTTTTCCCCTTCTCCCTCTTCTTCCTCCTCCTCCTCCTGAAGTTTACACCAAAGGCCTAGAGTCAGGGGCTGTGCCTTCAAAAGAGCCAGGACATGAAGGATGCAGCAGAACACCTCAGATTTGGAAACCAAGCAGCCGAGGCAGCCAAACTCCTGCTTTCAAATACTGTTCACCTGTTGTACAACATTCGTGGTAGCTGCTTTGATCTCATTGTACACATGCTGTCCCCTCACGGTCAGCTGGTGGCGATAAGTCATGAGCTACATGTAGAGCACGTAGTTGTCAGATCCATCATGGCTATTGCAACATGGCAACAAAGGTTAACTGGAGAATGATTAAAGAGCTATCCACTGCCTGGAGAACTTGCTTTCATCAATGGGATCTTCTGTGCATGGTCAGTTACCAAATACACATAAGAAAGTGACAGTCCTTGCACTTATAGTGAATTTCCCCATTAACAGTGAATTACATTTGCAGTCAATGACACCTTGCACTATTGGGAATTCGACCACCCCAGCACAAACCAAGTGCCTATCCCTTCTGCTTCTCTCTGTTGAGAAAGTCTACCATATGACTCTCTTCACTTATAGGTTTTTTGATACCTCCCTGATGTAGTGATGTGCAGCCAATTGGGTTATGCTGGCAATGTCATTGGCTCCCCATTGCTGCTGGAAGGTGTTTTCAGAGACTGGCAACGGTGTCCTCACACCGACAGCTCACTGAGCTTGCTCTGACAGCAGAGACTAGGACAATTCAGCCACTATAGCCACAGAGCTGAATTTTATAGGTTGTTTAGAAGCTACCATGTTTTAGTAACAGGAAAGAAAACTCAGCAAAAATAGTTTTTTTGATGTCTTCAATAAACACTAGAGCTTTGGGAAAACTCAACCTTTTTTATGTTCTGTGCAGAAACTCTACTTTTGCAGCTGCTATTGTCCTGCCAGCCACTTTTTATTTAAGTGTTAAGTCACTACTTTTGGATATCCTGCCACTGCTTGATTATTGTTCACAAGAAATATTCATATGACATATTCTCTGGGCAGTCTGATGATCTGTTTTGTAACTGAAAGCATTTCGGTGTGCCAAGGGACTCTTTGTCTGGCAAATTGTACAGGACAGTTTCTAAATGCCACAAGGCATTACTCTTGATCACCTTTCCTTCTGTAGTTCAATATTTTGTGTAACTTTGATTCAATATCATTCATAGATTCTTCATCTTTGCTTTCACAACAAGAATAAGGCAAGATTATCAATAAATTACAATCTCTGACTTGAGACTGCAGTGAGTATGGTTGATCTATTTTGTAAAATAATTAATCTGTGTTGCAACCTGCTTCTTATAAGCAGGTTTACAATTTCATTATATGTAGCACACAAGAAGCTTCCCTGTGTGAGTTTATGCTGCGATAGAGCGTCGCACCATTAAGTATTTTATTACAGAAAAGGAAGCACATTGAGGCCGTGTATTGATGTAATTCAACCACAACATAGTTTATAGAAGGAAGCTAAACACTACATACCTCGCTTATTTGTGAAGTTGACTGCATAACATGATAATAAAATGTCACTACAATATGCAATATGCCTCTTAGTAACAGTTCTCATGCATAACATTTAATTGGCATTGCTGTTTATCCATATACTGTACAACCGAGTTGAGCCACCTAGGTCTACAGTGGTATCAGTGACTAATAGCAATGGAAGCAGCCAGGTGAAGGCTATTGAACAGGGAATAAACAAGGTTACAATACATAATCTGAGCAAGTGTCTGCTCGAGATGCATGGTAAGTAATAATGATGCTCAATTTTGGCCAGATAGTTGAGGTTCGAACATCATTATGCAATTGCAACTGTTTGTAGTCCCAAAGGATAGCCAACCATCAGCCAAAAATAGCAGGAGCAATTAAAATTAGATGGAAACAATAATTTGAGCTTTTGAATAATAAACTATAGTGATAATAACACATTAACTTAATACTGTTCGGCAAAACTACATGACCTGTGAGAACAAAGGTAATTTATGCATATAATATAAATAACATAGAATTCTTTTCCAATGATAATATTTCATTCAATTTTTATTAACAATGAAGTATAGGTCATATTTTAATCTGCATGTTAAATTTTAATGAAAAATTCGATACCATAAGTAGGGGAGAATACCAGTCAGAAATATGTTTATCACATAAAATCATATAGCAGTGATTTTTCTCTGGAATTCAAAGTGTGCTTCAATGACAGTCAATAACTTTGAAGTTGAGTCACTGTTGTATAGCAGTAAATATGATCGCCAATTTGTGCACAGCAAGATCCCACAAAGAGCAGCTGGTTGAACGAGTTGCTAATCACACTATCTATGCTTTTGGCAGAGGAAGGAACTTTGACCAACATGCTGTGAGAACTCCTTATTGTTCTTTCAAGGTTGTCATTGGATCTTTAATGCCCATCAAAACCATTCAAACTGGGATAAAGGGCTGAGTTTTAGTTCTGTGAAATGCTGGGGGCAGCTGGAGCTGCACCTGTTACTGGGAAATTGGGGGAGGAGGGGAAGGTGCCCCACAGCTGGTGGGAAGCCAGGATATAAGTGCAACCTATCTAACAATGGCCTTTTTTAACCCAGCCACTGCACTGCCATATCAATCCCACTATTCCTAATCTTCAATGTAGACAGGCATGAAGACAACATACAAGAGGTAATTTCAACTACAGTATTTAAAGACATTCCAAACATGCAATTTAATGGAGTCTGGACATGGGAAAAGAACAGTAGAAATTTGTACAGTGACAACCCGTCATGTAGAGTTAAATGCAACAATCAAGTGCACACAGACCTTCAGCAGTGGCTTGCACACTAAAATGCCATCATAAATAAGCCTTGACTTTTCAATTTCCCACTAATCAACAGAAAAGTGCCCTCCTGTTAATTGCTAGGAGGTAAGTATTTGTTGTATGATGGAAATACTTACAACAAGTAGATGCTGTACCTTTAAGAGAGATAAATGATCACTACATGTGACTCTCCAGTGTGGAAGATCTTGATTCTGTCTTTGTATGGTGAATAGATTGGTCAGACAATCTACTAACAGCTAGCCAGCTAGTCAGTCAGTCAACTATGTACATATGTCATAATCTCAGTAAGCAGAGAACCCAGATTGTATATTATACAATATATATGTGTGAAATGTCATTTCCATGCATATAATTAGTGGTAATAAACTTCAAGGTATCTATCTCAATATAAACCTGAGTTTCTGTGATATGTTTTACATGGATTAATATATAGAAAGCCATATCACATCAGTATGGTCAAGCAATGAGAGAGATGAATGTAAAAGGGGACATAGAATTTCAGTTCAAAGCACTTTGATCTCATCTTTTGCACCCCCCTGCCTCATTCAGTAACCCCTAGACAGTGTTCATATTTTGTCTTTTATCTCAATGGTTGTTTCTGCTCCTGCACAATTGCAGATGGAGCAGGATTTGGCAGGCCCTCTAAAACTCTGTGGAAACAGCCATTTATCCATACTGGAAGAGCAGAGGCTTTTTCATTTACAATGATGATAAGACATAATTTGGCATCAAGCAATAGATGGCATTTAAAGGGAAGATCAGCTGTTTTGTGTTGGTGGCGATGATAGGGACAGAATGAAAATGACTTTTGCATATGGTTGTCAGATTGTTGGACTGTAACTCCACCACAAGGAATCTACAACAGGCATTAATGGATACCATGGCTAGTAGGCAAACATTTGTCAGATGGAATAAAATGAGTGGAGCAATATCACTTTGATGGGAAAAATCAAAATACTGATTATTCCTTAAATGGTGAGAAGCTGAAACGTTGAATTTCAAAGGGATTTGGGTGACTTTGTTCATGAGTCGCTGAAAGTTAACATGCAGGTATAGTAAGCAATTTTTAAAAGAACTAATGGTTACGTCGACCTTTACGACACGAGGGTTTGAGGGTTAGAGTAAAGACGTCTTACTGCAATTTTATAGACCATAGTGAGACCACACTTGGAATGTTGTATGCCGTTTCTTCTCCTTATTGAAGGGAAGATATATTTGCCACACAGGGCATGCTAAAGGATTCACCTTACTTAGTCTCGGAATAGAGGGATTGTCCAGTGAGGAAAAATTACATGGACTGCACTATATTCTCTGGAGTTTAGAATAATGAGAGGTGATCGCATTCAATCGTAGAATATTCTTACAGGAATCAACAAGAGTAGATTCAGGAAAAATGTTTCACTTGGTTAGGAGATTCTACAGCCAGGGGATACATTCTCAGAGTTAAGAGGCAGGCCTGCCAGGATTCAGATGAGGAGAAATTTCCTGACTCAGAAGGTGGTGATTCTTTGGAATTCTCTACCCCAGAGGCTGTGAAGATTTTGTCCTTGACAATGCTTAGGACTAAGGTAAATTGATTTCTACTTCTTAAAATCATTAAGGAATTTTAAAAAATTCTCTTTTGGAAAGTGGGCCTCGCTGGCTGGCCAGCATTTATTGTTCATCCCCAGTTGCCCTTGAGAAGGTCGTGGTGAACTGCCTTCCTGAACTGCTGCAGTCCATATGCTGTAGGTTGACCCATAATGTTATGTGGAAGGAAATTCCCTAAAGTTTATCCCAGTGATACTGCAGGGATGTGATCCAGGTCAGGGGTGTCACGTGATTTGGAGGGCAATTTGCAGGTGTTGGTGTTCCCACTTATCTGCTGTTCTTCTAGGTGAAAGTGGTCATGGGTTTGGAAGGTGCTGTCCAGGATCTCTGGTGAATTTCTGCTGAGTATCCTGTAAATAGTATACACTTATCCTGTAAATAGTACACACTGCAGCTCTTGAGTATCGGTGCTGGAGGGAGTGGATACTTGTAAATATGGTACCATCAAGTGGGTGGCACAGTGGTTAGCACTGCTACCTCACAGCACCAGGGACCTGGGTTCAATTCCTGCCTCAGGCAACTGACTGTGTAGAGTTTGCACATTCTCCCTGTGTCTGCGTGGGTTTCCTCCCACAGTCCAAAAATGTGCAGGTTAGGTGAATTGGCCATGCTAAATTGCCCGTAGTGGATTGCGCTTTGGTGGGTCGGTGTGGACTTGTTAGGCCGAAGGGCCTGTTTCCACTCTGTAAGTATTCTAATCTAATCAAATGGGATGGCTTTGTCCTGGATGGTGTCAAGGTTTTTAAAATGGTGTTGGAGCTGCACAAATCCAAACAAGTGGGAAATACTCCTGACTTGTGCCTTACAGATGATGGACAAGCTTTGGGGAGTCAGGAGGAGAGTTACATGCTGCAGTATTCCTAGCCTCTGATCCTTTCTTGTAATCTGCTGTTGATATGTGGATAATGCAGGCAAGTAGTGTTGAAGTAGAAAAATAAGCCATGATCTCACTGAATGAAGAAGTGTACTTGAAGGGCTGAATATTTCTACTCTTGCTCTTATTTCTTATAATCTTATAGTAGATTGTGTGGATTATGTAGTACTGTTCTTCTTTGCCTCCTCTAACAAGAAGAGGCTCTGTGCTCTGTATCTTGTTCCTTGTGCATGTCCAAGTTTCACAACTGTATTTCGCCATGACCAATCTGGAGATACCTACTGGTGCCCACAACAAGGTATCTCCAACCACATCATGCACACCCTCAAGGAAGCATCTGCTTTTCATATTGTTTTGTTATATCACTCTTGGGCCATAATTGGTGGTCTCCTCAGCCCATGTTTAAATGGTATCCCTTTCTTTGAGCATGAGCAGTGTGTGCATACTGAAAATGTGCTGCTGGAAAAGCGCAGCAGGTCAGGCAGCATCCAAGGAACAGGAGAATCGACGTTTCAGGCATAAGCCCTTCTTCAGGAGTGAGGAAAGTGAGTCCAGCAAGCTAAGATAAAAGATAGGGAGGAGGGACTTGGGGGAGGGGCGTTGGAAATGCGATAGGTGGAAGGAGGTCAAGGTGAGGGTGATAGGCCGGAGTGTGGTGGGGGCGGAGANNNACGGGGTGGTTGGGTTGGTTGGTCTGGGTGTCCCAGAGGTGTTCTCTGAAATGTTCCGCAAGTAGGCGGCCTGTCTCCGCAATATAGAGGAGGCCACATCGGGTGCAGCGGATGCAATAGATGATGTGTGTGGAGGTGCAGGTGAATTTGTGGCGGATATGGAAGGATCCCTTGGGGCCTTGGAGGGAAGTGAGGGGGGGGGTGTGGGCGCAGGTTTTGCATTTCTTGCGGTTGCAGGGGAAGGTGCCAGGAGTGGAGGTTGGGTTGGTGGGGGGTGTGGACCTGACGAGGGAGTCACGGAGGGAGTGGTCTTTTCGGAACGCTGATAGGGGAGGGGAGGGAAATATATCCCTGGTGGTGGGGTCAGTTTGGAGGTGGCGGAAATGACAGCGGATGATACGCTGTACATGGAGGTTGGTGCGGTGGTAGGTGAGGACCAGTGGGGTTCTGTTCTGGTGGCGGTTGGAGGGGTGGGCTTCAAGTTTCGAAGAGATCAGAGGCAGTGAGCTGCCACAGAACAAAAGCATTATTGTGGTGTCCAGACATCTTTCGTACACCTGTATGAACATCTTCTTGTCGTTACAGATCAACTGCATGAAGATGGAATGGAAGCCTTTGTTGCTGATGGCTGATCTATGAGTGTCTGAATTAACACATACATGTGCGGTCAATATTACTCTCTTCCTGTGGGAAGCCCAACCAGAGTCACAAACTAGAACTTTTGCTCATTCTGACTGCTGTGATTGCAAGAAATAGCCTACTCCTATTACTAATGTTCTTAGATTTGGAAATAACACCACAGCACCTTCGGGTTATCGTCATTTTATCATTTTATAAAAAAACAATGTATAGCTGAGGGCACAGAAATTGTTTTTGGCAGTTACCAAGCTTGGAAGTGCTGAAGGATATTCAATGCTCAAAAGGGTTAATCTGTACCACTTTATTTCCGTGGTGAGTGCCTGTGGGAAAACATTTGCTTTATGTTTGTGTTTTTATTGCAGTACACTGCTGTTACGATTAGTTTACTTTGAACAATGCGAAAGAATCTGAGATGAATTTAAGCAGCTTTCAGTGCTAAGGTGAATGCATTTTTGTTTCATAATGGTGTCAGGGATTTCAAGCAAAAGTGGGAAAATGGATTTGAGATCCACATCATCCATAATCTAATTGAATGGCAGAACAGACCCAGGAGGCTGAATGACCTCCTCCTGTTCTGAATGCTTCTCAATTTGGACAAATACCACAACACTACTCAACCCAAGGTTATTGCCCTTATGCCTTTAGAAAGAACAATGAATAACAGGCAGTACAGCAGTGGCCACTTTAAATAATTAATAGACAAGTCTAGTTTCCATTAAAAATGTGCACAGTTCATCTGTGCTTATATATAAAAAATAGCAGAGTTTCTCAGTCTAAACCATTTACGAGAGAGAGTAGACGTTTCATGAGTTGTCAATTGAAACTGCCTATCCAGTGGCAATCCAAGTGAGTCCTGAGGCTTCTAGAGATTTGGTGGAATTAGCATGAAAAAAGATAAATTCTGTCGATTAATTTGTTATGTCACGTTTAATTTCCACTCGTTTCACGTGAAATAGCACAGTAGAAGTCTTATCCATTTCCATATTCTAATATCCAATGTGCTTTCTGCTGATTTAATACGAATGCAGTCAGAAATATCTACTAAACGACACGGTAATGTTGCTGCTGTATAGTGTTTTGCAATATTAATTGCAAATTAACTATTTCAATTCCTCTGCCTTCCTTCAGATTAAGCATAACAGTTGCATTATACATCTCCATTGCTGAATCTGCTCATCTTGCAAATTGTCACAAATAGAAATGCATTAAAGCCATCAAACCCACATGAAATGATGTGCAAATTTTAATATTCTACGATTAATTCTTCGCAAGTCCCTTGTCTTTTCCAATTTACTGAGTAGAAGCAATGCTGAACCTGCACAAAAAGCTCGATTCTCATTTGCCAGTAGGGGTAAGAATAGGATCAAGCATACATTGAAGATTGAAGGTTGACTTTGAAGGTTGAGTTTGCTTGGGATGGCTGTGGAATGTGGTGCAATTTTTAAAGGGAGGGCAGCCAGCTGCTGGATGTGGGAGTGTGTCTCCAATTAACTGATTATTTATGGGCTGCACTGTTAACATATTTACAAAATGGGAAATAATGCTCAATGGCTAGACTAGACATGCCACTGCTGGAGCTGAGGGCTTTGCCTTTTGTGCAGCTGTGAGTGGTTGGACTCTTGAGAGAGACTCAGGCTGCTGGCTTCACTGAGGCATCAGAGGTGAGCAGAGAAATGAATAAGAGTGCTAGCTGAGGGAGTTGGAATGGGGATAGACTACACTGGCATTGAACAGAGTAACAAGGAGGATATTCAGCAGCAGCTCCCTCCTGGTCAGGAGGAGCACAGTGAGGGACCACAAGTGGAAGCAACCATAATTCTGAACATAGGTTGGACTGCCCAGAAGTCAACGACATGCAATTGACAGAGCACTGAAACCAATGTGCTCTGAGATAAATGTTGATGCAGTCAGGTGGCCTCAGACATTTGTTTTCTAGTCCACAATAACCTCAGTCCTCAGGGCTACACTGACAGTCCCCTACCTGTGGTGAATATTTTGTGTTTTGTATCATTTCAGTGATTAGCCACTGGCCTGGGCTGGGTCCATGAGTTGTCACCTTAAGACAGCTGGTGGCCTTGTGGCAATGTCATTTGACTAGCTATTTGGAACACCAGACTAATGTTCTGGGAATATGGGTTTGAATCTCACTATAGCAGATGACGAACTTTGAATTTAAAAAAACCTGGAATTAAAAATCTAGTTTAATGCAAACCATGCAACTATTGTCCATTGTTGTAAGTATCCTTCCGGCTCATGAATGTCCTTTAGGGAATGCAGCCTGCTATTCTTTCCTGGTCTGGCCTACTTGTGACTCCAACAATGTGGTTGACTCTTAGCTGCCTCTGAAGTGGTCTACTGAGCCATTCAGTTCAATGCTGGCAATAAATGCTGGTGCCCACATCATGAATGAATAAAAACAATGTAATGAATTATTCCAGAATGCAGGGAATACATCCATTTTGAGTTGGTGAGCATATGCAGGCACAGAGCACATTGGGCTTTGCAACATCAATGTGTCAGATCCAGTGGGTCATTGATTATACCCATGTGGTCATTAAGGTATTGACGAACTAGCCATCAGATTGTTCAAACAGAAAACAGGATGTCCTGTGACCACAGGAAACATATCCTGCAGCTGTCTGCTTGGTGCTTGGGTATCATGGTTCCTTCTTCCTGCAAGAATCTCAGGTACTGCACCTCTTCAGTGCAATATCCAGCTCTGTAAGCGATTGCTGAAGGATATGAGTTAGCCCTTGATGAAGGGGCTGCTGATGTCTGTTCATTACGCAGACAAGAATGAGGAGAGAAGCCACAACCAGAGATACTTAATGACACAAACTGGCTTTGAACAGACAATTAGTATCTTGAAGATGTGTTTCTTTTGGGTTGACTGCTCTCCAGTAGAAACTGGCCAGGGTGTCTCAAATTGTAGTCATTTGCTCCGCAATGAAGAAGCCGATCTGGAATTCCATTGTTCCTTGGAGGAAATTGGAGAAAAGGAAAACAAAGGGAGCACTATAGGATGCTGGTGCCCAGGCCTTATGACAATCATCAGGCTGGCATGGCTGCTGAGGCCACACTAATTCAGCAATGTTCCATTAAGCTGTTCTCAGCTCCAAGAATCTGCAATGCAACTTCTTTCAGACAGAGAAATTATTCACTCAACACACATTTCTGACTAATACCGTTTGTTCTCAAACTCATTGAGACTAAGCTCTCCACCTTCAATATTCTTCCATATGACAAAACATTGAACCATACCAAAACACAGTAGAAATAAGTGACCAAATAAAGATGGGAAGCTTCACCCATCGGGTGATCCTCATCCTACGTTCCTGTGGCTCAGGGAGAACTGGAGTCACCCTACTCTGTTGCACTTTCATCTGGCTGTGATGCCATTGTAAATATGCTGGGCTTGGATGTACCTACATGGGCTCCTCCACCATGGGTTTCCGTACCTGCTCCATTGCAAGGGTAGCTTTTTGGCATGGATGAATCCACCATCAAAGGGGCGAGGAGGTCAGTTATGAGGCCAGTAGCCCTTTCAGCAACCTCCTTGACTACCTCAACACTCTGGCATGCTGGATGAGGCTATTGGATGGGGTGGAGCAGGCAGTCGCACGAACCACTTCTGTATTATTGTGTTTGAATTCTCCAAGATAGACAAAGAGGACACATCTGTTTCCACAGCTAAACAAGAGCTTCATTTGCAGTGCTTTTAAAACACCTCCTTGCTTCAGCTTAGTTCCTGTAACTACACCTAGGATTGACTAACAGTGCAGATAAGAGTCACTAGACACATATAATCAAGTACTGAACAATTAACCAATTAAATGCAACATCTTTTCTCTTTTCAAAACTAAAGGACCTTCTTTTTTAGGCTGACCATCTAAATGGAATATGACCACAAAGAAAAGCTCATTAGAAATTGCAGAACTTGTACACCCATTGAACAATTTGTTAAACCAAGTCCCATATCGTGCAACTGATTGAATGGCCACACAAACCGTAGCAACAAATTGAAGCAGACATTTTTGGAGACGTGCAAGTAGCCTATAGTGATCAAGTGAACATTTGTATATGGCCAAAAATCAATTCAACAATTTCCATAACCTTCATTTTGGTCATTGGCTCATCCCACCCCCTCTTGCTCAGCCAGCACTCCCAAGCCAAATGTAGACTTCAGCTGAACTGAGCGGAGTGTGTCCGTGTGAGTAAATAGCACAGCGACATGATCAAATAGTGCGGGGCCTCTGCTGAGGATACTGAAGATGGTTATGGTGGGATATTGTGCTCTCCCTTTGCTTCAGACTCTGTGTTGATCACAAGAATGGAGGGGAATGAGAGCTCATGCTACTCAGCTGGTGTATTGGCACAATCAACCTTGTACCTGAGGACACCACAAGATGCATTGCAAATATTGGACAGGACAGTCCTTCAGTTCCTTCACCTGGAGATGGAGCTATTGAATGACCCTGTTCTGTACAGCCCCCATCTCACCTCCACCTGTGGCCTGCTGTAATGAATACCAATGTAACATCCAGTGCCTATTACTGCACTGGTGTCAGGTTGTGTAGGTCCCTCACACCATCACCCCTGTTGAGACATCTTGCAACTGCTGTGAACTCTCCTTACCTGCAGGAAGAAGAGAGAAACATATCTGAAAGACCTGAGAACTTTGGACATTAATTTTTTGGAATGGCATAGTCAAAGCATGAACTCGTAGCCTTGAACTATAAAGGGCAGGACATGTACACTTGGGCCTTGATAGTGTTTGGATTGGTCGGCTTGAAGTCTGGGAGTTTTCAAGTCATGGAGGCATTCAGATGAGGGAAAATGTCAGCTATCTCTGGGGCAACCTAAAATGTGCAGCTGGGCCTGGACATAACAAAGAATATCAAAACACCAGTCCAGAGATCAAGGAGGGCAGCAGGTGTAGGGATTAAATTGGATAACTCCTGAAAACATGGATCATAATGTGCAATTAATCCGTGTCTGATCGCACTTCAAATAGAATGGCAACTTCATGTTGCCTGCTCTCTTCCATGATATCTTTGGAAAAGCTTACACTCCCTGACCTGTTGTTTAGCTGGACTGTATACATTCTGCTAAAGGTAAGGTGCATCATTACTGCTGGTGCTGCCAGGATCATTCTGAATATTGCACAGTGGAAGAATCAGCAATGACTGACCAATGTGGGGGGTAGCCTTCATATTTTCAGATCCAACACTAGGGGCTATGCTGGAACAGATGGAAAGAAGGAGAGATATCCTGAACTGAGGAGTACTAATGACCTGCAGACACAGGTACAGAAGATAGTAGGGGAGATCAACAGCAGGAGTGTAACTCCGAGGGTTATACAATGCAGGAAGAAGTATAATGATCTCATACAAGTTGTCAAGGTCAGTAAAGGCATCTTCAAATGACATATCCTATCTACTGCAGCAGTAGCTTCAGGCAATGCTGAATTCAGTACATTCTGATCGCTCACCTACAACATTCTGTATCAATCGAGATTCGTATGTAACATGTATCGCTTCACTTCACCCTTAGCACTGTTGTAAACATCACACCCACATCTTAACACTTGCACTCAATAATAACTATTTAACCATGTCAGTCACATCACCCACACTGACCGCACATTACTCACTGACACACTTCCTTTATCCAGCAGGACAACAGAAATGAATGGAAGGAGGAGGGCTTATCTGCACATTCTAATTCCCTTGGACGAGAAAGTGCTGGCAATTGTAGAAATGCTATTGATGCAGCCATGGGCCTCAGTAAGGCTGAAGCAATTAAGAATGAGATGTAGATGGATAGATACTCAGACTCAATCTGACCTCTCTCATCTCTTCAACCTTCCATCTCTTTCGATTTATTAGCATTCACTCCTGACTTTCTCTTCATCCTGACCAAACCCAAACCCTTATTCCCTTTTCATTTCAGCCACTCAGAAACAGGAAGCTGCCCTGGTGGTGGAAGAAGAATATTTTAGAAAATGAAGGTGAAAAGGACAGACTACTGGATTTCAACAGTGATAGCTAACAGCTCATTACTGACACTTTGCATTATTTAAAGATTAGCACAGTGAGACGCAAGATAAAACTGCATTGGAGCCAGACCTGGGGGAAAGCCTAGCACTTATCAGAGAGTGACATTGCACACTAGTTGCAGAAGACTCAGATGAGAACTTCAATAAATCATTCTACTGAAGACAGCTGAAAGGTGGATGTAACATGCTTGGAACACTAGGATTCCTATAGAAAAGCCTCCTAGCCCTTTAATGTCACAGACCAAAATGGAATAGAACACCAGCTTGGCACAAGATTTTGCACAGAGAATAGACATCAACCTATCAGCAACTTATATTTGAGGCAACCCCTATGAACACAATTGTGGAACTAACCATGATGTGGTATTTGATGGATAATGTCTGAGATTCTATTCCAAAACACAGGCAGAAATCACCCAGTTCCTGAATGCTGCAAAGAAAGCTCTGCCTGAGGCCATCATTGCTCTGGATGCCAGTGTATAATGGGACTTCAAAGGAATTGCAGACCTCCAGCAAAACCCTTCTCTAAAGGATTCTAGGATTGCTGAGGAACCAGCCCTGGGGGGTGATGTTGGCACTATGAAGCACAAACCTGCTGTCCACTTTCAAGAGGACTGCATTTCTATTCCTTCCCTGCCACTCTGCCAGTATCCTTACTGATGCCAGATTGCTGCCACCCACGCTGAGGTGTTGCAGTCCAAAGCTGAGCCCTCAATAGTCAGAGTCACTCAAGGTTGTTTCCAAGAACATTTTCTGCCTTCTCCATTGAAAGTCAACAGCCTATTACCTGCCACATTATGGCCACTGGGGAAGTATTGCTGAGGACAGGGAAAGGAACACAAAGTTTTACAATCATACTGTCATAAAGCATGGAAATAGACCCTTCAGTTCATCGAGTCCACACCAAACATGTCCCCAAATTAAATTAATCTCACCCGCTTGCATTCTGCCCATATCCTTCCAGACTTTTCCTATTCACGTACTTATGCAAATGACTTTTAGACATTGTAACCATACCTACATCCACCAGTTCCTTTGGTAGTTCAATCCACACATTGACTATTCTCTGTGTAAAAGTCACACTAGAGAAATTCATAAATGTGATTTGTTTATTTTGTATGTGGCATGTCTTGACTTAGTTTATACATTTGGATTTGAATATGTACGGTATTTGTGTTGATTTATTTTGGCATTGTGGGAAAAGAGGAAGATATCACATTCAGTGACAGAAGGAGGGAAAATTGTGGAGGATTATGAATGAGGAATTGGAGTGAGAATACCGGTCTGACTTGTGGATAATTTATTCACATAAAATATTAGAGTATGAAGGACTGCGTTCAAGATATTCGGTTTTGACCCATATGAGACACTGCCTATAGTCACACAACAACTGCACAATGAGCGAGTGAAATAACTATCTCTCAAAGTACGTGGCCAAGTTCACAGTTGGTATATGCAAGATCATGTTTGTGGCAACACAAATTAAAATTAAATTAAATTAAGCACAAATTAAATTGTAGCAAATGTTTGCAAACCCTCATTCAACTGCTTGTCATTGGCAAGAGGGAATTATGGGAAGTCATCTCTCTGTGTAGAAAGAGTTCCAGTAACCTTTCTTATGCAGTCATGTGTTGCAGAATGTGAGATGTTGCGTATATCCCCAGCATTAGCCTAAAACAAGCAAAGTGCATCGAAGTACAAAGTAGCATATGTCTTCATGTCCAAAGTTTCTTGCCGTCCTCTGAGATTGGGGCTGTGGCTCCAGCAGGAGGCAGGTTTCTGTGTTGACTACATTAGTGATGCAGAGATGGCATGAACATGTGTAGGTAGTGACATTGTTCTCTGAACACCTTTGTTCATATTTGGCCCCCTACTGAGAACCCCCCTACCCTTTTCTCTCTCTCTTTCCCTCCTTCAGCAGCCTCTCCTGTTCTACACGATCACTGCTTATTCTCTTGATTATACCTAATTCAAGAAGTCATTCATAATTCCAGCAGAAAGTCTGTCCAGGCCATCTTAGCTGCAAGCAACTTGATTCAGCACTGGATATTAAATGAACAAAACAGTACTTCAGCATCATTGTAGAGTATTCAAACATTATAGACAAATGTAAGAAAGTTCCATAAATATGTAGATCTATATAAAACCAAAAAAAACTAAACATTTTTAGCAATTAACGAAGGTGCATGTTTCATAAGTTATGCTGTACTCAAAAGGTTAAGGATGTTCCTTTCCATTTTAATGATGTATACCAATTGCAAAACATATGTATTGGCTGTTAGTAGTAATGGGAGGGAGGCGGTGCTTGTTCATGTTGTTTAATACCGGTATTGTGTCAGCTGTATGAGGTTAGCAGAGGGCATAGGCAGGAGTCTGGACCTTTAAAGTAGTAACTCTAGCATCAAGACAGCATTGCACACTAACTTTGTAATGATGTTAGTGGTGTTAGAAATTGCCTGCTCTGCATCCTGCCAGCAGTTATTAGGTGTTCACAGGCAGCTAAGCTGGAATATAAATATGGTGCCCAGTACATTTACTGTCTGAAATGTGTATGCGTGTCATAGATGCTATTTCAGTACTCTAAGAAGCCTAGTATTATTCAAAAGAAAGCTACAACACAGCCCAATTTCATTTATCTGAACCTTTATTACATCCAAATTTCTTTCCGAAACATACTTTTAGTGCATTCTAAAAGAACAAAATAAAAAGTCTATAAAAGAATATTCCAATTAAGTTTTGCAACTTACAAGCTTTTCAACATTGTCATAACTGATGAATGTTTTTAATAGTTTTCATGTAAACAACCAATTTTATCAATGGGTTTAGAACCTAGAGTCCTGATGAACCAGAAACAAAAGCAGAAATTGTTGGAAAAGCTCAGCAATTCTGGCAGCATCTGTGAAGAGAAATCAGAGTTAACATTTCAGGTCAATGACCCTTCCTAGGAAAATGTGGATTTTCTTTCAGAAGATGGGGTGGGAGAAGAGGATAACAAGTAAACCATAGGTGGAGATAGAGCCCAAAGAAAGAGACAGACAAAGGAGTGCATACCAATCTGACTAGGAGGGTGAATAGCTGTTAATGGAGACTGTCAATGGCTAACAATGGGTTGAGTGTAATAGCAGACTGTGATTACAAGGCCTGGTGTGTGGGAGTGGGGGCTAGGACATAGGAGAGTTCAAGCCCTAAAGTTATTGAAGTCAATATTAAGTCCAGAATGCTGCAGGGACCCCAAGCAGAAAATGAGGTGCTGTTCTTTTAACTTACACTGAGCTTCGCTGGAGCATTGCGGCAGGTCTGAGACAGAGATATTGGCCAGGGACAGGGTGGTGTGTTGCAGTGGCAGGCAACAAGAAGTTCAGGGTCATGTTTGTTGGCAGAATGCGGATGTTCCCCAATGTAGAGGAGACCACGTTGTGAGCAGCAAATACAATAGACTAGATTGTGTGAAGATCAGAATCTCTATAGTGTAGAAACAGGCCCTGCGAACCAACAAGTCCACACCGGCCTTCCGAACAGTAACCCACCCAGACACATTCCCCTACCCTATATTTACTCCTGACTAATGCACCTAACACTATGGGCAATTTAGCATGGCCAATTCACACAACCAGCACATCTTTGGATTGCAGAAGGAAACCGGAGCACCTGGAGGGAACCCGTACTGACATGGGCAGAATGTGTAAACTCCACACAGGCAGTTGCCTG
The DNA here is from genome assembly GCF_004010195.1 of Chiloscyllium plagiosum. Taxonomy (NCBI): domain Eukaryota; kingdom Metazoa; phylum Chordata; class Chondrichthyes; order Orectolobiformes; family Hemiscylliidae; genus Chiloscyllium; species Chiloscyllium plagiosum. The sequence goes on from NC_057731.1 coordinate 18,347,257, forward strand.
AGGTAGGAATCAAACCTGTGTCCCTGGCGCTGTGAGGCAGCAGTGCTAACCACTGAGCCACTGTGCCACCCACTGAAGTGCAGGTAAAGTGTTAATGAACTAGAGTTTGTCAAAAGCACATTTTGTTTGAACTATTAGTCAAACTGTATGAGTAATTTGAGACATGACATGTGGTAGTGTAGCATGCTTGTGAGGAAAGCAGTGACTTAGACCTATAGTTCAAACAGCTTTGCACCACTGAGATTTTTCTTGCCTCATGTCTGGATCTGTGTCGACTAATTGATAGAGATTGATTGCTATGATTAGTCAGCTCCTTATTGTTGAACACATGAGTCCAGGATTATAGAAAGGACATTGTTATTTTCCATCTAGCAATTCCTGTCACTACCAGTGAAGAGAAAGTTAGTTGTTATTACCATTTGTAAGTGCACATTTGTGCAAAACTATTTCCCACTGATTACAGGTTTTATTGATTCTCAGCTTTTTAAAAAATCAATATTTATGAAGGTTTAAAAATTGAGCAAGAGGAATGCTTTCACATTTAACTTTATTTAATCATATGCAATTTTGCTAGAGAAATGATTTCTTAAATGAAAGCAAAAATATTAACACTTTGTTTTTCTTTCTCATTCTTTCTAAGTGATTCTCTTTTTATCCACAGAGCATGTAGACAACCTGATGGCAGTTATTTTAACTTCATGATTTTAATTTCAAGTGATGCAGTCCTAAGTCAGGATGCACATCAAACATTTAACTTAACATGATACCGACTGAGAAGGAGTCAAATTGGAGGAAAAAACTTTTAGCAATCAGGTAATTAAAGAATGTTGCAACAATATGTAAGATATTAATACAAAGTTTAGTCGATTTCGAAAGATCCTTTCCATGTTATTAGTTATCTTTCAATGCCAGACCAAATTGCAAAGTGTGACAGTTAATCTTATCCACAAAACATCACGGTGAGATTGTTACATAATGAAGTTGAAATTTAAGGAACAGCTCTTTGGGTGGAATTATCCCATGCATCATGTGATGGAGGCAACTGTGAGGAAGTTGAGAAAATATGGTGAGAAAGAATACAATCAGATTTCCAACATTGAGAAAATGTTCCTGACCTTACCCTTAAGGATTAAACAGCAAGTTCTGAAACACGCTACTGAATGATTACTACATTATTTCCATGTACTTGCATCTCATTAATAGTGTTTTCATTCTGTTCAATAATGTTATTGTCCATCATGAACTTAATCTTTTCCCTCACTTGAGCTAATCTTACTAGATTGAATCTGTAAGGGTAATGTTCGATAGGTAACGCATTCCCTATGTTGACATTACGAACAGTCAAAGCCACTTTACCTGACCTTTAACCACAAATTGATTCTGTATAAGCCTTCATAAATCACCTCAGTAGTTATCTGCAAGATGAAATATGATGTTATCAAACCTTTTAAGCACCTCCATGTTTTCAAATTTAATCAATAGAGGATTAACTTTTGAATTTTGATTCATCAGCAATTTATCTCATATTACTGTTTTCCCCCAATCACTTCCATTGCCATTAGTACACTTTTCTCCTCACTATTATCACTATCATAATATTCTTTCAACATATTAATGAGTCATACTCACTGATTGTTTTCATACATCAGAAGTAACACTACATAATTAACATCATCAAGTCTCTTTTTGATATGATCAGGTCCAATAAACCTTGCTACTAATGGCTCCACAGAGACAGAAAATGACACTAACACCTTCTCTCATAGTAACAATATTTTGAACTTAGTTCTTTTCACTGTGTTTAGTTTTCATTGTCTCTTGACCATCCTTGAAATGCTTTTGAATCAGCTCTGTTCAGTTTATCTCTGAAATTGAAAGCAAAGGTTGGAAGCATAGTTTTTGAGCATTGGTTTCTCAAATTTTCTTTAATTATTTTAAGTAGTTCTCTCACTTGAAATCAAAAGGATTAAATTCTGTGGACTCATTTGTAACATCCCTAGTTAAAAGGAAGAAGAAATGAATTCCTTTTATCCCAATCATTAGAATATTCTTGGCAATAATCTCTAATCATGATGTCCAGAGTTCGATGCTATCTTTCCAATGAAATTTGAGATTGTGGATGATATGCAGAAGATGTATATTGTTTTATTCCCAAACTAGTTATCATTTGTTTTAACATTTGTTTGTGACATAAAATTTGAATCAGGACCTGATTGTATTTCTTTAGGTAATCCACATCTTACTAAAAAAAACTAACATTTCCACTACTGCTTTTGCAGTAATTTTCTCAAAAGGCACTGTTTCAAGAAATGGTTTCAAGAGCATTAAAAGTTACTTGTTCCCATTTCTAGTTTTAGGTAGAGGGTCATAATATTTAATTTAGACCCTGCTGAACAATTCTTCAAAAGCTGATAACAAAATTAAAGGGGCAGATTTCCCAATGTGTATAACATATCTGGCAAAATTTGACTACATCTTTATTTTATGGCCAATAAAATGTTTTAATATTTTAGCCTGTGTCTTCCTACTACTTTAGTGACTTGTCATTGGAACATTGTGAGCCACTTGTGAAATTATGAAATGATGCTCTAATTGGACTATCTGATGGCCCACTGCCCATTTCTAACTCCCAGTTTCCTCATACATCCCTTTAGGATTTTAACCAAACATTTCTGGTTTGGAACTTCTAAACTAAACTCTTTACATCGATGTAATCTATTTCTTAACTGCTTTAAACTATCTCCCTTTCTAAGGACAAACTGTTTCATACGTTTAGCTTCGGTCAAGATTTCCACAAACTGCCCAACCCAAAAAAGCTTTCTCTCAGTGTTTCCCCAAGACAATAAAACAGAACACCCAAGAACCCATAACAGAAAGCCTAATACATTACACTGCTTACTTTGTTCACTCATAAAACTCAACATAAACAATTTCCCATTATGCTCCAAGAATAAATCTCTCATACTGTATTAAAAAAAAGTCATAGTTGCAGAAATATTTACATATTAATCATCAAATTCCTTCAGTCAGACATACCAAAACCTACATGAGACTAATTTAAATCCTCACATTAAAATATATGATATTACAATATAGATAAATTACAAATCTTAAATGACAGGAGCTAGCTTCGCCTCATTTCTATATAACTTCCTGTTCTCCCTGCATTCCGTGAGAAACTAGATGGCGACAATTCCCGATATGAATGTAAACGTATTTACATAACCTACAGATTGCCACTTGCTTCTCTGGACCTTCATCCAGCTCCACCATCACCTTCATTCTTCTGCATGCTCCATAGAAACCATTCTCTTTCTCACTTCCATCATGCAATTGATCATTGCCAAACCATCAACTTCTTCACATCATTATAGCTGTTTCAGCTCACACACCATTTCAGCCCTTTAGAATTCACTTTGGAATTCACAGATTCTTATGAGTTGTATGCGTTTGCTTTGAATGCATAGACATATGTAAGGTCTTAAGCATTTTCACATGATGCAGCTTATGTCTCTTTGTTTACTTTCTTAGTGCTCCCTTGTGATTTCCAGGCTGCCTGCTTCTTTTTAGTTCAAAGTGAGAGGGAGATGGTTTGTCACTGGTTAAAGCACTGCACAGTCAAGGGGGTGGACATGCTACATCAATGCCACACATACAAGAAGTACAGCTTTCACAACACATGCATTGCATGTGCCTCAACTAAACAACAACAACACCACATGTGTTCAGTCTAGTGAAGGAGAACTGTGGTCAATCAGGAATTACTGCCACACTCAGTTAAGAGCACCTCTCATCTCAGTTCAGCAGGTTGCCCATGGTCAGTCAGGTGCTTTGTCCAACTAGAGTCCAGTGAGCAGTGTTGTTGCCATCCAATATTTGGGCCACAGTCAGACTTGTTTAAATTGCAATCCGTACAGGCATTACAAGTCTATGAAGACATTTATCCGGGGTCTGGGTCATTCACAGTCAAGGCTATTATTCCAAGTCAGACTGGGCGTGGCCCCGGTCAGTCCTAAGGGTTTTGATATTGATGGGCAGGGGCATCATCAGGAGGCAGTATAATCAGTCCTGGCGCAAGGGGACAGGTCAGTTCAGGGATTGAAGATCATTAGATTGGGTCACTGTGGGGAATTTGGAGATAGGGAGAACTGCAGAGTCGATTAAGTGTGGAGCTGGAAAAAGCGCAGAAGTCAAGCAGCATCAGAAAGGTCAACTCCCCTGTTCCTCTGAGGCTGCTTGACCTGCTGTGCTTTTTCCAACTCTGCACTTTATCAGCTCAGGTGGGGAATGAAAATGGTGATGTGCAATTCCAGTTTGAAAAGTGGTATCTCATAAAGCAAGGGAAGGTCAGAAAATTATAGGAGGGTGGGGGAGGGGTTTACACTTTGTACAGTTACCCTGGCCTCAATATGTAAAAGGTGTAGGGCCAACAAGGTCATGACAACTTGCAAAATCATTGGGTTATAGGGTAAACAGAGATCACTATCAGTAAACTAAAGAGGACGAACAGGAACAGGGAGAGGCTGAAAAGTCATCAGGGATGTACGAAGAGGGACCAGTCAGCTCAGTTGGCTGGATGGCTGGTTGAGATGCAGAATGACACTAGTAACGTACATTCAATTCACATACCAGCTGAGGTAAACATGAAGGGTTTTCCTTCTTAACCTCTCCCCTCACCTGAGGTGTGGTGACCCCCAGGTCAAACCACTACCAATCATCTCTGTCTAACTATAGAGTAACCTTTTGGTGCAGTAAGACTATTGCAACTTTACTTTTAGGGAGAGTAACACAAAAGATATTGCCGAGGATGGGGGATGATTGTTAGTCTCAGGCACAGCCTGAAACTCAATCACACGGACACAAAGTTGAATCCTTGCCATCTTCGCACTAAACTCAACTAGATTTTAAGTCAGAATGGTTGTCACTGCATGCAAATTAGATGAATGGATGGAGTATATCATTGTTTTTCTCTACAGGGGTTAAATACAACAGCTTGCATGTGAGCTCGTGCTAGGAGCAATTGTATTAATTATACATCCATTGATCCTGTAATGTCACACATCAGTCATCAAATTGGATTCTACTCAAAGATCATTCTTTCGGCAGCTGTGAACATTACAAATTATGGCTTCAAGCAATCATAAAAGATTACATACTTTGCATCAATTGACTCCCTGTCATGTCAGATAGACAGAGCTAAGAAGAATCAAAAATTAAATCTAAACACAATGCTTCAGAGCTGCCACATTCCACACCTGACTGCATGTATGTGGAAACATGGTCTGTGATGTTCAAGGATGTTTTTGTTTTGGAAAAATACCAACATTTATCTTTCCCAATAGCACTTTTGTTCTATACTTGCACATAGCTACATAATTCAGAGCTCCTTATTCAGGCATGGCATTGAACTCATAAAGCACCCGAAGAACTGCAGGTGCAGGACTGAGGTAATATAAAGGCAGATTGTATGAGTTTCTTTCGACATGTAAAGGCAAAAGAGAGGCAAAAGTGGACATTGGCCTGCTGGAAAATGCCACTGGAGAGATAGTAATGGGAAACAAGGAAATGGCTGGGGAACTGAATAATTAGTTTGTTTCAGTCTTCACGATGGAAGACATGAGTAATATCCCAAAACTTCAAGAGGGTGCAGGGGCAGAGTTGAGTATGGTGGCTATCAGCAGGGAGAAGGTGCTAAAAGACTGAATGCCTGAAGGTGTAAATCACCAGGACCAGATGGACTACATCCCAGAGTTCGAAGAAAAATAGCTGAAGAGATAGCGGAGGCATTAGTGGTGATCTTTCAAGAATTGCTAGAATCAGGGAGGGTCCCAGAGGACTGGAAAATTGCTAACGTGACATCCCTGTTTAAAAAGGGAGTAGGGCAAGACAGAAAAAACAGACAGATTAGCTGAAGCTCGGTCATGGGTAAGATCCAAAAATTTGCAGGTTAGGTGAATTGACCATGCTAAATTGCCCGTAGTGTAAGGGGCAGGAGTAAAATGTAGGGGAATGGGTCTGGGTGGGTTTGCGCGTCGGTGTGGACTTGTTGGGCCAAAGGGCCTGTTCCCACGCTGTAAGTAATGTAATCCTGGAATCCACTCTGAAGGATGAAATTTCTGAATACTGGGAAGTGCACGGTTTCATCAAGGGGAGAACATGCCTGACAAATCTACTAGAATTCTTTGAGGAAGTAACAAGCATTTAGACCAAGGGCAGCCAATGGATGTTATATACCTGGACTTCAAGAAGGCCTTTGACAAGGTGCTGCACAGGAAGCTACTAAGCAAGAGAATGTCATGACAGGGTGTCAATGGTGTCAGAGACAAGGTGCTAGTATGGATAAAAACTTGGATGTTTGGCAAAAAGCAGAGAGTGGGGATAAAAGGGTCCTTCTCAGGATGGCAGCTGAAGACAAGTGGTGTTCTGCAAGGCTCAGTGTTGAGATCACAACTTTTCACTTTATACATTAACAATCTAGATGAAGGGACTGAGGGCATTCTGGCTAAGTTTGCAGATGATACAAAGATAGGTAAAGGGACAGGTAACATTGAGGATTTGAACAGGCTAGGAGACTGAGCAAAGAAGTGGCATATGCAGTACAACATGGGAAAGTGTGAGGTCATGCACTTTGGTCAGAAGAATAGAGGCATGGACTATTTTCTAAATGGGGAGAAAATTCAGAAGTCTTAAGTCCAAAGAGACTTGGGAGTTCTAGTCCAGGAGTCTCTCAAGCTAAACTTGCAGGTTGAGTCAGTAGTTAGGAAGGCAAATGCAATGATGGCATTTATTTTGACAGCATTTGAATATAAAAGCAGGGATGTACTTCTGAGGCTCTATAGGCTCTGGTCTGACCACATTTGGAGTATTGTACACAGTTTGGGGCCCCATATCACAAGAAGGATGTACAGGCTCTCGAACGTGGTCAGAGGATGTTCACGAGAATAGTCCCAGGAATGAAAGGCTTAACATATGAGCAACATTTGAGGACTCTGGGTTTATACTCAATGGAGTTAGAGGAGGAATCTAATTGAAACTTACAGAATACTGAATGGCCTAAATAGAGTGGATGTTGGGAAGATGTTTCCATTGATAGAAGAAACTAGAATCCGAGGGTATAGCCTTAGAGTGAAGGGAAGACTTTTTAGAACAGAGATAAGGAGAAACTTCTTCAGCTAGAAAGTGGTGAATTTATGGAATGCATTCCACACAAGGCTGTGGAAGTCAGGTGTATTTAAGACTGAGGTAGATAGGTTCTTGAGTATCAAGGGGATCAAAAATTACAGGAGAAAGCAGGAGAATGGAGTTGAGAAACTTATCAGGAGAAAGTGAGGACTGCAAATGCTGGAGATCAGAGTCGAAAAGTGTGGTGCTGGAAAAGCACAGCTGGTCAGGCAGCATCCGAGGAGCAGGAGAGTCTATGTTTTGAGCTGGAAGAGCATATGCTTGAAACGTCGATTCTCCTGCTTCTCAGATGCTGCCTGACCAGCTGTGTTTTTCTAGCACCCCACTTTTTAACTTGAGAAACTTATCCGTCATGATTGAATGGCGGAGCAGATACGATGGGCTGAATGGCTTGATTTCTGCTCCTGTGTCTTAAGGTCTCATGCTGGAAATCAGAAATAAAAATAGAAATTGTTGAAAAAAACTCCACGGGTTTGGCAGCATCTGTGGACAGAAAGCAGAGTTGACATTTCAGATCCTGTGACCCTTCTTTAGAACTGACTCTAGTTTGAAAAATATTGGTACATAAACTAAAGATAGCATGGGGGAGTGGGGTGGAGTAAACGACACATGGAGATGGAGCCCAGGCAGAACAACAATTGGGCAAAGGATGGGGACAGTTCACATCCTTTCTTTCTGGGAAGAAGCAGAGAGCTCTGAGACCATCCTGATGGTGAATGGACATGTCAAGGGATTGCATGTCCATGGTGAAGAGGAGGCACTAGAGCCTGCAACTGCAAGCCATCACCAGAAGAATTAGAGATGTAATTGGGAAGGGAATGGAAAGGAGAGAAAGAAATTGGAGTTAAGGTATGAAGAGATGGGTTCAGTGGGGCAGGAGCAGGCAGCAAAAGCAAGTCGAAGCAGGTTTTATGGGGTTGTGGCATTACAAGCTTAGAGGCAGTCGGGCGATGGATCACCAGATAAAATGTGATTAATGACTTTGGTGACACAGTAAACTGATGTTCGATCATGGGGCCATGATTGAGGGGAAGATGGAGGAGGTGTCCGAGAGCTGGTTCTCAGACTCCACTATGCAGAGATCTGTACGCCAGACAACAACTGCACCAAACATTGGACATTGACAAACAGTGACATTGGACTCTGTGAGTAGGTGGAGTCTTCATGCCACATTGTGTAAAGCAATACATGTCACTTCATTGTGATTGGTGTGAGTGATCAGAGAGCACAGTTATTGATCTGCTGTTCTGTTTCGGACATTTCCCATAGATTATCTGCTCATTCATCTAAGGTAGATCTAATAACTGAAGGATTCCTGTGGCACTTTGACATAGCAGATTAAAAGACGTCGGTTAGAGTTGAGAGTGTGTTGCTCAAAAAGCACAGCAGGGGTGCACGGTGGCTCAATGATTAGCACTACTGCCTCACAGCATCAAGGTCCCAGGTTCAATTCCAACCTTGGGTAACTGTCTGCATGGAGTTTGCACATTCTGTCCGCATCTGTGGGTGGGTTTCCTCCCACAGTCCAAAGATGTGCAGGTCAGGTGAATTGGCCATGCTAAATTGCCCATGGTGTTAGGTGCATTAGTCAGTGGGAAATGGGTCTGGATGGGCTACTCTTTGGAGGGTCAGTTTGGACTTGTTGGGCTGAAGGGCCTATTTCCACACTGTAAGTAACCTAATCTAGGCCTTCATCAGGCTCTGGCCCGAAACATTGATTCTCTTGGTCCTTGGATGCTGCCTGATCTGTTATGCTTTTCCAGCAATACACTCTCAACTGTGATCTCCAGCATCTGCAGACCTCACATTTTCCGAGACATCAGTTAGAACATTGTTACTAAAGTTGAATAGACAAATTTCTAATCATTAAGGGAATCAAGAGATATGGGCATAAGGCAGGAAAGGAATTGAGAATTAACAGATCAGCCATGATATCATTGAATGGCAGAGTGGACTCAATGGATTGAATGGCCTATTTCTGCTCCTATATCTTCTGGTCTTATGAACTAAAAGTTGACATGGGCCATGGTGGTTCATCAACTGATCTTCCCAGAAAACAAACACTTCATCAAAAAAATCAAAGAATTCAGCCTTGAAAAATTATGTTGAGACATGCTTAACTATATGTAAAAGTACCTTGCCGAAAGGAAATGTGATTTCTTATCTTGTAAAATGTTTAGTTTTTTTTGAGTGCAGAAATACTTTGAATGGTATGCAGAATTGTGACTTGGAATCTTCCACAAGAACCATGAAGAAGAATTTGGGAGCCTGACAGGGTCTGTGAACTGAAGTATAAAGAGATGATGAAACCAGACAGAACCACTCATGGAAGAGAGACTGGGATATAGTCAAGCAGGATGGATTACCAAAATGAAAAGTATAAAATGGGAGGTATTTTGAGATACCAACAGAAGAATTGGTTGACAGAACCCTTGAAGAGATGTTGCCTCAGCTATAGGGAAGCAAGGGCCAGAGCCATAGGACATATAGAGTCATAGAGTCATAGAGATGTACAGCATGGAAACAGAACCTTTGGTCCAGGCCTACATTAAGTGCCACTAGTTTACCATGTGTTGCTTAGATAATCTATTGTCACTGAAGAACATGATCTGCACTTGTGTGGCCTTCATTCAGTCACAAATTGGTTTTAAATGTCCAAACCTAATTATACAGGTGGAATTCAAGTTTCAATAAGACATTTTATTTAAAATATTAAGGACCTAAGTTTTGTGGAAGGTTCATGCTTATGGTTAGTTTGGAATTTCCAAGGTATTTTTTGCAGTGATGTTCCAGTTTTGTGCATTCAACAGCTCAGGTATTCAGCTCTTCTACTTTGATACCATTTTGTGGTACACCTCTTTGTCATATCAAAATACGCAATATTTTGTGTTCATTGAAATTGAATTTTGATCATCTGTGTTGGCTAATATATTTTGACATATATTTGATATACTATTATGTATATGGCTGAAGAAGAGTCATTGGACTCAAAATGTTCATTCTGTTGGAGATGTCAGTTCTAATATTTCTCTCTCCACAGATGCTGCCAGACATGTTGAGTTTTCCAACTCTATTTGTATTTAGCATTTGGTCACTGCTGCTTTTCATTTCCTTGTTAGGGTAAGTCTTAAAACTTGCCATCATGCCATACAATTTCTTTTGTTGGTCATGGAGAATTTGGGTTTCTTTCTAAGAGATAATAGTTTCTTAGAGACTGTAACAGTGCAGTGGATCTGAGTATCAAGCACTGCATATAACTGACAACTATTCAAATACCACCCAGTATTTAGCATCACCTAAGCTTAAATCCAAGTCCTATATTTGGAACTAGGCTTGAGTGAAAATGTAAGCAAAAAAATCAAGTTGTCAAACAGCAGTAATTCTGAGCATATTTTGCAACCCGTATTGCTTTGGCAGAAATTCCAACCCATGGCATTTAACCTCCATTTAAAGAAAATCCTTTCCGTTTTAACCCAATTCATAATGGAGTTCATGTATGAATCTATATTTTATAGTAGAACATGCACAGACAGATCTTCAAGTATTCTTTAAGAAAGAATCATACATTGAGTTTTTTGATACCTATTCCTGTCTGGGAGAGCTTGAACCAATTAATTGTTAACAGCAAGACAGAATAATAATATGTTGCTGAAAGGTACCAGGATAACAATGAGTAACCAACACCATAAAAATAACTGGCCAGCAGGTTCTCACACAGACACCAGTGTTTGAATCAGTGTTGTCACCTGACAAAACTCCTCCCAGTGCATAATGTGAAGCGGAGCCTGTGCTCGTGGTTCCTTTGCCAGGGTTTTATTAGCTTGCTGTTCGTGAAGTGACAAGCATTCCACCTCGGAAGCAGGCAGAGAAATGCAAGCCGCATTTAGCTCACAGAGCTGGGCAGCTTAACTGAGTTCCACTTCAAAATGTATCTCTTGCTGGATCACTGTACAGTCATTGGAAATGATTAATTGATAATGAAGTGTTTGATGTTCATGCTTTTATTTGGAAGAGACAGTGCCACAAACTGCTACTTGCAGTGAAAGTGAATGGCATTAAAGCTGAGGAGTGCACTACACCTGAATCCTTTAGGCATTTGTGGGGTGCTGAAGGACCAATTGCTTCATACCTAATTGCTCACTTCAAGGTAAAAATACAAAACACTATTATATCTTCTAACTAAGAATGTAGCATTAGAATGGAACTGAAAATTCTGTTACTGAAAAAGAATAAACTCAGTTATTTTCAGTTAATATCTGAAGGTACTATATATGCTCCTTTTGTGTTGTACTATTGTATCAAAGTATTATCCATATTTTCTTTAAAATGCAAGTTTTAATAGTGTGTCTGTGTGCTTTTAAAATAATATGTATGTGTTGCATAAATAGATTAAATATAAACTGAAAAATGGGCAGTATTTAAACATAAATGGAATTTAACATTGAATAATCCGTGATGTTAATGGTTACTGAAGGTGTTTACACTAGGCTTTCGTTTCACAAGTTTTTGTTGAAGACGGGCAGGATTCTAAAAGTAGATTTTAATCTTGTTGTCCATAATGGACATTAATGTGTTAATAAAACAGGATAGAAATTCGTCTTGGGCGGTAACAAAAGGTGGGTAGTATGGGATTGGCTGCCTGTTCCATTCAGTGCCTGGTATTTAATTCTATAGCAGTCAATGGAACTGAATAACAGACAATTGACCCAATACCACCTGTTTAACATTATGATCGAGATGAATTTCTACCCCATACTTTTGGTAAGCTTTATATATCTATCTGTAAGCCAGGTATTTCATGAATAACATTGGGCGCTTGAATGAAAACTGAGGTATTATATATGGGAAATTAGCTATAAATAGCTTGCGCCAACAGACAAGCAAGTATTAATATAATTTGTATGTGATTTTTCATCAACTTTATAACTGAGCCATTCTAATAAGTAGTTTGTTATTCAAAGGAGAATTAATGACTCTGAAGCGGTTCAAGTGTTTTTTTTTCCTGGAACATTGCATGAGAGAAAAACAATTTTTTTTCGTTTAGTCATTTAAAAATGTGTAAGATACCAAGTCTCAGGGATTTAACTAGCTGCTACTTTATGACTAGAAGCCAGCCTTGAGTTGATGTAAATTGTGTTATCAGGTCCTCTGCTTCTTTATGTAGCTTCATTTGACAGAATGTGAAGTTGAAAGATTCGAAATTTGACATGTGCAATGGAGAATGAATCAAGTGCAAGAAAGGCCATTATTTTCATACTCTGCTGCTCTGAGTGAACTGCTCCAACTTTCTATGATGAAGGAATCAAAATTAAAGTTAAATATCTTGATTAAATATAATATGCCTTTTCAGCAGGTGCTGAAAACAGACTGTGACCTGATTAATGCCCTGTGAGATAATGTATTCTGTCAGTGACCTCATGAAAGTTACAGCGAACATTTTTGGACCCCAGCCGTCAATTCATTCATGCTGTGTCTGTATCTGGCAAGCTCTTTCAATTTGTGACTGAGAGTAACTCGAGGAATCCTTTGTTATATTCTTTAAGGAATATAATATTCCATTAATGAAGCAGGTGCATTGAAGCAAATAGGCAACAGCTCCTAAAGCAGGAAGAGGAAACAAGTTTTAATTTTAGTCCTTTGAGAACTGTCAGCAATAGTTCCTAGTAGCAATTATTTAATTGAAAATCCTGGGCACAGTCTTGAATTTATTTGATGTAATCTCTTGATTTTTTTGAATTTTTTTACAATTAGTAATTCTATAAGTTTCTGAACACAACATCAAATGAACTCAATTCCACAAATTTACGTTTACATATGTTGTAGCATGTTCAAAATACAGACTTTATTACATGTCTGTAACATTGCTACCTAGTAACTTATAAGTTACTGTGCTGGAGGGTAAACATGAACATATACAAAGATATAGCAGAAAATTTTACACTTTGGAACGTGCTGATGTAAGTGCTTTTAGAGCCATTAATAAATGTCTCAGAAAAATTCTGAAGCTTTATTGTCCCAATGTTGTAGCCTTATATACTTTAAAATCTCCTCGAGGTCATGTCAAATTTATAGATAACATCAAATGAGAAGCAGAAGCCAAGTTAAAGAAGCAATTAATTCAACATCAGAAATTAAAAGCTGTGAATACAAAAAATCTTGAAATTGAATAAAGGTATGCATGTAAATGATTTGCACATTGAAAAAAAAACTTGAGTGATATACATGTTATTTGAATGATGTAGAACTAAGAATGAGGTTGAAAGCTTATTCTGGGGTGTTATTTGATTTGGTATTTACATTGTCAAGCTATTTTGGAGCAGCAATTAATAAAATGGACAGAATGCTGAGCTATAACTAAAATAGGAATGGATACATTATAGCTTGTCATATTGAAACTGTACAATGCTTTGGTCAGTGTTGTGTCTTGTATTGGTCACCTAAAAGCAAGAGCAATATACTAGCCCTAGGATCGAGAAGAGGCATGAGTTTAGTGAAATGATTGATTTATGTTGATAGGCTGGACAAACTGACATTCTTTAGCCTTGAAACATAGAAACTGAGAAAAATCACACTCAGGTAAGTATTGTGTCCCTAACCAGTAAAGGAAAGCTCATCTTTCTTGAAGGTGAGATTACGATTGTAGGGCACAGGTTCAAACTGGTGAAAGGAAAGTTTGAGATTGATGTCTGGAAGAATTCCTCCATAGAATCTATAATCAACAATTGGAAAGCATTTCCAGGCAGAGAATTGGAACCATTCAAGTGTTGAAACGGTGTACTGTGATTTTAACTCTCTAAATGAAAGAGCCAGCATGGATGAATAGTCTTTCTCATCTGTATTAATCTTATGAACATTCATGAAATTGACTGAACTTAAACATCATACACCTCCTCCACACACATTTTTAGTGAAAACTGTCTTAACTCAATTTATGGTTTTGAATTAAATGACCCACCTGACACTTGGAGCTGATTTTCAATTTGCACTAGTGGATTTCAATGGTGTCGCTGAAGAATGCATATAACTCAACTCTGCCTAATGCAGTTGATGGCCAATGCTTAGAGCACCATCAGAAACAGCAAGAGGCTGAGACGCTGAAATTATTTTTAGGTTTACTGTTCAGTAACCCTGACGATGCATGATATAATTGCTCCCTGTGACATTACCTGTATAAAGAAATAAAAAACCTGTGTGGAGTAAACTTGGGGTTAACTGCATGAGTTTGCATATTACCCTCCTGCCTGTTCCAACTTTTCTGTAATTGTACCGTAAGGTAGGCCACCCTTGACCCAAACAGGGCCTTTTAAGTGGCAATTAAAGACCAATTAATGACCTTTTTCCCCATCCAATCTGAATTTCCAATTTTCTACCTATTGCTAGGAGACTTTCAGTAATGGGGGAATCCTCGAATATTATCATGATCAGGTATTAAGTAGAATGAAGGTCTGTCCCCCATCCTAAAAGCTTCCTTTCTACAACCAGGTCTGTCTTCCATGGGTTCTTACTACCCACACTCTCAGCCCTTTCCCCCTAGAGTCACCAGTAACTCCCTACTGCATCCTGCCCCTCCTCATCATGGTACCACAGTCATGTATCTGGTCTTGGATGCTGAGATGTAGAATCTGAGGACTTCTTGTCATCTCAGCCTTGGTCACTGCACTACTGGAAGTACGAGATGCTGTCCAGATTGACTAATACTTTCTGAGTGAAGGGTGGAAGTGCCATCTTCAGTGATTGTTCCAGGGAGCATTAAATGGTGGCAGTGCATTTCCAGTTGACTTCAAGTCTCAGGGTGGAAAATTAAAAAGATTCTGCCCCTTTGCCTGACAGAAAGCGGATAACTGCGGATTAAAAGGCAAATAATGGACTTAGTTCACAGCTCCACCAATAATTTCCTAGGGCCTTTCTATGGGGTGGACAAGACAACAACCTGAATGAGGTGGCAGTCTCGTTAATCTCTACAATTCATTGCCTGCCTGGTATGCAGGACTTCCGGTCCCATTTAAACTGCTCTCGATTAAAATTTTAATCGATGGTGCTTCACTGAGTAAAACCTGGTGCAAAATCAGGTGAGACCTGGAATAGTAGTTGTTGAAATTACTTACCAGGAGGATCACTGGGCTACACAAGAACAATGTGAGTGATAGCTGCCTTCAGATTTCCAATTGCCCATGAATATGATCTCCAACCTGTTATCCATCCCTTGGCCAAATCCGACTTTCCAAGCTTAGTTCAGATCCATTTAGTTCATGCAATTCAAATGCTTATCCAAGTGTCTTTTCAAGTACTTTTGTGATTGTCTATCTGTTGTTCTCTCTCTCGCTCTCAAATTCTGGATTCCCCGTTTTTTATTCAAATGTAACTTTCAGGTGAGCGGTAGACATGCCTATATCTGACAGGTCTCTTTTGGTTGTAGAATGTTGCCTGATATTTTTAAGTGTTAATGGGTACAGGCTATGAGCTAATTTGCCAATTTTTATCAGGAATTGAGCAGCCCAATGAATGGAGTCTAATAGTGTTGTAAAAACTAATCAGAAAACAACCAAGTAAATTTTAAAGCACAAAGTTTACATGTGCAGCGAATAACTCTGCTGACTTTACCGTCAACTCTGCAGAAGGTGAAGATTGTACTGCCTGGTATTCATTCATGTCAGGTGTGTAGGACAAAACCTGGAAGGAAGTAGCAGAGTTTAGGCCTGGGTGTGATGTATTCTGATGTAGAAGAGAAGAGATCAGATACAGAAGGATCAAAAAATGTCTGGGGTTTGAGGACTTCCTAATATTAAAACATAGAAACATTCAAAAACAAGTGAGACAGTGAATGGAGGGCTGGATGTTCCACTGCAGAAATTGTAGATCCGTTGCTATTGCTACATGGTATTTATATGTCCTGCGTTGGATAATCCCTTTGACAATTGTTTTGGACCAAAATGAGAGACAAGGAATTGGCAGCAAACTTTACATCTCTCCTGATCTGTTATTTGATTTTATTGAAGTCAAGAGGACAGGCTGATTTGATATTAGCCATTTTGCATTATCTTACAAAGTCAAAATAATTTGTGCTATAAAATCAGTTTTGTGACTTTGATTCTTTGTTGTTGATTCTCCTGTATTTATTATGTTACAAATTTATCTTTAAGATAGATGGTGAAAAGACTAGGTAACCCAGATAGCTGCTGAAACTGTACCAGGGATGATTTGATGTTGTACACATGGAATTTATTTTTTCAATGCTTTGAAAAAATATGTTTAATTTATCTTGATTAGCTTAGATTTCTTACGCTCTAAAAACCATGCTTTGTAGCCAACAGATTTTTGAATGTGTAGGAAATGTGCCAGATGCAAAACTTCCATTTACACAGATTTTAAATGTGTGAGAGTCCAAGAAGTCATTTCCTCTATCTTCATATCAGCTTCCTGCATCACCAAGTGTAGTCAAAAGTGAAAAAGATGGTGTGATTTTCTTGCACCAAAATACTGTGTCCTGTGAATTTGCTTTGCATGTACTAAATGCATGAGGTCATGCAATGTAGTAGTGAGAAGTATATCATTTTAATAAAATGGGAGCAGACGAAAGGTTTTGAATCACTGTTGTATCTCATTGTGACACATTGATCAAAGCATGCAGACACCAAACTGGATGCCTGTCATCATGGTAACTAGCTCCACATGACTTCTTAGGATCTGGGTCAGCTTGTTGAGCACACAAAGACAAAATTAACTGATTAATTTTGCACTTCATTGGAATAAATGTTTGACATTCTCCTGCAATTCCATGACTATCCTATTAATTATTGATCCAACATACTGAGCTGAAAACAATCATTTATTGGTATTCTTTTAACCCACACTTCTTTCCAGGAAAGAACGGGAATATAGGGAACATGGAATTAAAAATCCAAGTTGCTGTGGTCAGATACTCTTCAAATTGTAAATGACAGTGCATTAGATTTAAATGAAGCATCCCAAAATTACAGGGTTTGCGTTGTGTGGCTTCTAAGGTCTCTTTAATAGAACCAAATCAACATTGGATTAGATTGTATATTCTTCCTTTGCAAGCTCAATGATACGAAGAAAAGGCAACAAAATGTGATAATAATGGATTGCTTCTTTTGATGCATTAACATTTGTACAAAGTGTGTATTTAACTTGCAGTGATGGAATAAACAGGTGGTACCAGACTCTTCATTGGTCATGCATGTTGTCTGACTTTTCTTTTTCCTTACTTTATAATTCCTGTAAATCAATTTAATATTGAAAGAGTCTGTTCTTTTGAGTGGAACTCTCCACCTTCAACATAAAATCATAACTACTGTAACTGTCACTGATGCCAAAAAAAAGATGCGATATTTCTCAATAATAGCGACTGTAACTTTTTCTGCACAAAACATTATTGAAATGCTGCAGATGTGGATATGTATCTGGGAGGAATTAGATAATCTGGAGTCTTTAGTCCAAGGCCACACAATGCAGAGTTAGCTCATATAATCATAAGTCAGAGTGAGGGTGAAAACTAATATATTCTTCCCAGTGCCCTTTAATAGGTGGTGAATCATGCACCAAGATTCTAAACTCATTAGGTATTGTACTTTATGTCTTCCACATCAGCTTAACCACAGCATCGCTATCAAATTATTTCAATTTCTAAATAATGCACTGGTCACAATGCACATGACAGTCATAACCTTAAAGTAGCTGAAAATGTGTTGCTGGAACAGCGCAGCAGGTCAGGCAGCATCCAGGGAACAGGAGAATCG
This sequence comes from Chiloscyllium plagiosum, assembly GCF_004010195.1. NCBI lineage: Eukaryota > Metazoa > Chordata > Chondrichthyes > Orectolobiformes > Hemiscylliidae > Chiloscyllium > Chiloscyllium plagiosum. The sequence goes on from NC_057731.1 coordinate 18,365,196, forward strand.
ACGTTTCGGGCATCAGCCCTTCCTCAGGCCGAAACGTTGATTCTCCTGTTCCCTGGATGCTGCCTGACCTGCTGCGCTGTTCCAGCAACACATTTTCAGCTCTGATCTCCAGCATCTGCAGACCTCACTTTCTCCATAACCTTAAAGTATCAATGTACTCCCCTCTAAAACAATCAACTTCATAAAGCGTATTCACATATTCTCAGAGAAGAAATTAAAACCCTGCATAAAACAAATGAAAATATCGTTCCATTCAGCCAGTTAAAAAGTTGATATAATGAAATACATTTGCAAGCTTTTCAAACTTATGTTGAAAAGGGAATTGCCATCCTAAACACTGTTAAGAAATGCAAGTATTAAAATTACGTCTAGATTTTAATTTCCTTCCTTTCTACATGCACGTTAGTTCTAAACAAAAAGTAGAGATCCCAGATAAGATCATCTTGGGACCTCGCTGGGAGAACTTACTGTGATTGTACATCATTTAAAATAACTTATAAACAGGGTGATTCAGCAATTTTGCCATTTCAGCTATGTATGCTAATGAATCCTTCCTGTTGTCTGAGTAACTAACATCGAGTAGCCAGTTCCCTTGATGATCTATTAAAAATAGATCAAGAGCAATTAACTAAGAAAAACGGTGCAATGATGTTAAGTCAATAATAACTCCTTTGGAATTTTCTCTTCAGTTAATAATGGTTTATCTTCTTTAAAGACTAGTTAAGAAAAATGGTTAAGTCTGAATTGTTTATCACACTTTGCCAATTATTTAATAAGATTGTGCATACTAAACTATGATTTTTAAATGTCTAATTGTTTTTAGTTTGCAAAACTTCCATTTGATCTAAAGTTCCTCTCTTGGTCTCCCAGAGTCATGCACTGACATGCTAAGCAAAAGACTTTTTTTCCACTGTGCATCTGCTAATTACATCTGTATTCAGCTGGCTGCAGTGACACCTTTCAGCGTTTCCTCTTGTGGTTACATTTGGTACCTTTTTATATTCATACAGTTGAGATCAGCAGCTCTGACTCCATGGTACCACTCTTTGGGATTACAGAATTCAGTCATTTTATAATTATAATTTCAGTGGGACTTGCCTACAGCAAGATTAGATATTTGCACGTTTATTTTGTGCAGACATTTGCATAGAAGGTTTTATTGTGTAAAAAGAAAGTCACTGATATAATCAAATTCTTCTCAATTTCTTATACAATATACATGAGAAGCTTATTTTAGTTCTTATATTGTATTGAAATACCTACAACTGCAAAAGGCAAATCTAATTATAAGTAATATACAATATTGTATGATATGCTTTGTGAAAGCAGTCTCTTCATCTTTTATGAAGAGTTGGATTCATTGATTTTCCTTGTTCCTAAAATTTGTTCAGTGTTGTCATAGGTTTTCATTGATTCAGTCAAGTTTGCCATCTATGGTGAGATGAAAAACACTGTCTAATTCACGTGGAAGCATAGAACATTTACAACACAATAGAAGGCCATTTGGTCCATCATGTTGGTGCCAAAACAGTGGTTCATGTCGTGTTACTCCCCTTCCTTATTCTCACAGTACTGCAATTTATTTTTTTCATTTCAGATAATGATTTGGTTCCCTTTTGAAAGTCAAAATTGACTCAACCTCCAACACACTGCCAGGTGAGGCATTCTAGACAGTAATCACTAGCTCTGTGAAGCAGCTTAACCTCATGTCTCCATTGTTTTGTTTGATAATTACCTTACATCTGTGCACTAATGGTAACAGTTTCTCCCTCTCTACTCTGTCCACATCCTTATGATTCTGAATAACACCATCAAATCTCCTCTTCACCTTCTCTTCTCCAAAGAAAACAATCTCAATTTCTCCAATCTATCAACAAACCTGAAGTTCCTAATTCATAGAAGCCTTCTCATGAATCTTGTTTTCATCCTGTCTATGTCTTCACATTCTTCCGATGGTATTGTGCCTTGAAATGGATGTAATACCCCATAAGAGGCTGAACTAGTGTTTTATAGATGATTAACATAACTTGCATGCTCTTGTATGCTGTGCTTTTCTTGAATAAACCCAGGATGCCAAATGCTTTATTAACTACAGTCTCAAACTGTCCTTCCAGCTTCAATGATGCATGCACAATTACACCCAAGTCTCTCGGTTTCCTGCTTTCCTTTGGAATTTACCTTTGTATCATATCATCTTTGTGCATTCTTCCTACCTAAAGGAATCACTTCACACTTCTCTTTGTTAAATTTCACCTGTTAGTGCTTAGCCCATGCCACCACATGCTTATACCCTTTTGAAGTCCTGCACTGTGCTCCCCATGTTTCACAATATTTTCAAGTTTCATCTCATCCACAAATCTTGAAACTGTGCCTTGTACATTGAGGAATTTTGCTATAGGTTACACAGATTACCACCAGTCTTTGATTCCCATCGCTTAGCCAAATTTCATATCAATGCTGCTACTGTCTGTTTTATTAACTAACTTTGCCTTTCAAATGATATTTGATAAAGTGGCATGAGAAATGTACATCACATCAGCAGCACTTCTCTTATCAACCATATTTGTTACCTCATCAAAAAACTCAAGTGAGTTAGTTAATGTTGGCTTGCCTTAATTAACTCACATTTGCTCAAATTTTGTATGAAGTTATCTTTTCTAAAAATGTTTCCCCAGTGATGTCAAACAGATTGGGAATTTTATTTGTTTCACTTTCTGATGCAAATCCTTTCTTGGATGAAGTAGAATTGAAAGTTAATGTGGTAACTTGCAATACTACTTGTGCTTTTATTTCTGTGTGTCCTCGAAAACTATAGCTGATCAGGTAGCATTTGAGGAGCAGGAGAGTCAATGTTTCGAGCATAGGAATGATTCCTGATGAAGAGCTTATGCTCGAAACGTCGACTCTCCTGGTCCTTGGATGCTGCCTGACTGGCTGTGCTTTTCCAGCAACATACTCTTCGACTCTGATCTCCAGCATCAGAGTCCTCACTTTCTGCTTTTACCTTCTGGTTTGGTATAATGTATTGTGGAAAGAAGTGAATATCATTAAAAACATTTGGTGCAATTAAAGGAAGAATATGCATGAGGTATTAGGATTGCTAAATGCGAGTGGTGTAATGTTGTTAGCACAGCAAGAAAAGTTAGAATGTGGCCAGATCTTTAGCAGTAGCTTTACGCTAATGATGTAGTCTCCTTTTATTTAAAACTTATGGTGCTTATTACAGCCTATGGATCAGTTAGCTCAGTTAGCTGAATGGCTGGTTTGCAATGCAGAGTACTGCCAATAGTTCAATTCTATAATGGCTGAGGTAACAACGAAAGACTCTCCTTCTCAACTTCTCCCCTTGCCTGAGGCATGGTGACCCCCCAGGTTAGTCTGCCAGCAGTCATACCTCTTCAATGCACGAGTAACCCTTTGTCTGTCAGAGCTCTAGTGACCATACTGTTACTTATTGTGGCAATTTAAAAACTATTTCAAGGCTTGGGTAAAGCTATTATCGATTTCATTCAAGGATATCAAAGAATACCAGGTTTTCCTGCAAAACAATCAGCATGACAATTTATAGTTATACAGTAAAACGATTTACAAGGACGTTATCGGGACAGAAGGGTTTGAGTTATAAGAAGAGGTTGGATAAGCTGGGACATTTTTCACGGGATAGTAGAAGGTTGAGGTGTGACCTTACAGAGGTATATAAAATCATGAGGAGCATAGGTAAGGTGAACAGCAAAGGTCTTTTCTCTAGAGTTGGGGAGTTCAAAACTAGAAAGCATAATTTTAAGGTGAGAAGAGAAAGATTTAAAAGGGACCTGAGGGGCAACTTTTTCACACAGAGGGTGGTTCATAAATGAAATGAACTACCAGAGGAAGTGGTAGATGCAGGTACAGTTCCATCATTTAAAAGGTATTTAGACAGATACATGAATATGAAACGTTTAGAAGGATATGGACCAAATGCAGATAAATGGGACTAGTTTAGTTTGGGAAACGTTAGGTCAGGATTGGCATGGATGAGTTGGAATGTAAAGTCTGTTTCTGTCCTGTGTGACTGTGACTCTATGACTCTTTCTGGTACTAACTATCTTAGCATTTATATCACATGCCCATAACAATAAACAGGACTGTAGGTTTCCCTTTCATTGTTATCACTGACTCTACATTCCTCTGCTGTCTGCTCCTTATCACTTCAAGTGTATTACACATCTTTGTGAAGGTTGTTAAGTTTCAACAGCCTCCATTCTTCACTAGGTTCCCATAGAATTACCTACATGTGCCACCATTCTTACAGAATTGATTACATTTTCCATGCCTGGAAAAAGTGCTCTTAGCTACATTTGTATGTTCTAAAGCTATTAATGTGCATCTAAATTGTCCCACTTCATACTGTTTCAGAATCCTTGAGCTTCAAGAATTCATCCATTCCAGTTATGTGAATGTCTCAAAGGATCAATTTGAAATTCTTCTCTGCCATTTAGTCAAGGTGCAAGGAAAGCTCCAGCCACAGTAAAATTATTTCAGGGCTTCTTCCAGAATGCTTCTAATATGCTGTGAAATTGTCTATGCTGGAGTTAAAGCAGTCAGAATCCAATTCATTAGATTGGCAAGGTCAGTCATGCAAAGGACTGAGCTAATGTCTTGCTAATTACTAGCCAAATATTCCTATTATCTTTTTTATAGAAAACTGTAGATATAAAATAAAGGATGTAGTGTCAAAAGAAAGTGCTATCAAATTATATAGATCATTGCATATAGAACAGATTTTATCAATTTTATCACAGACTCACAATCCAGAAAAGGTCAGCCAAGAAGAAGAAAAATACATTTTTTTTATCATTGTAATGATAAACTTATTATATTTTACAGATACAACTAATATTTATGGTCTTTCCTGAGGATAGTGGTTTGATGAATGGGAAAAGGTAGAAACAAATAAATATTCCTTTTTACATTGGTACTTGTATGTCAAAAACAGCGACTTATGTATTCTAATCCAATTTTCCAACACTTTAACCATAGTCTTTTAATTTTGGCATTGTAAATACTTCGTAAATGTTATGGGGGTTTCTGTCGTTACCACTTTCACAGGCAGTGAATGTCAGATTCTCATAATCCACTGGATAAAATATTTTTCCTCATATTCCCTCGAAAGCATCTGTTCCTTATCTTAAATTTATGCTCCATGATCATTGATCCCTCCACCAAAGGGAAAGTTCCTTCCTGTCTATGCCCCTTCATAATTTTATACATCTTAATCATATACCCTGTCCAATCTTTGCTCCAAGGAAAACCATCCCAATCTGTCCAATGTCTCTTCATAATCAAAACTGTCCAAACACAGGCAACATCCTGATAAATGTCCTCTGCACCTTGCCCAGTACAATTACTATACTCTGAAGATGTGGATTCCAGGGCTGCACGAATTAATGGATCAAGATGACTAGTCGTGTCCCACAGGGATCTGTGCTGGTCCCTCAATTATTCATAATATGCATTAATGTCTTGAATAATGGCATAAAAAGCCAAATATGCAAATTTTCTGACAACACAAAATTGGGCAACGTTGTAGACAGTGTTGATGACAGCATAAAATTACATCAGGATATTGATTGATTAGGTGAATGGGCAAAGCTATGGAAGATGAATTATAATATAAGAAATTGTGAAATTATCTATTTCAGACTGGAAAAGGATAAAACAATGTCTTTTTTAAAAGGCACAAGAGTTAAATAAAAGTGGATATCCAATGAGATTTGGGGGTTCAGGTGAATAACTCTTTAAAATGTCACAGATAAGTTCAAAATATGGTCAAGAAGGCTAATGGAATGCTGGCTTTCATATCTAAGGGATGGAGTATAGGGATTCAGGCATTATGCTGCAGTTCTGCAAAAACCCAGGTTACACACGACTTGGAATACCATCAGGAAATTTGGGAGCCACATCTTTGGAACAATGTTTAGGCCCTGGAGGAAGCTCATTAGAAGTTTCCAAGGATGACACCTGGACTTCAGGGGTTAATTTATGTGGAGACATTAGACAAATTAGGTCTTAGAATTTAGACGATTAAGGGGTGATCTAATCAATGTCTTCAGGATATTAACAAGGAAAGACAGGATAGATAAAGATAAACTATTTCCACTTGAAGATTCTAGAACCTGGAGGCATAGTCTAAGAATTAAGGCCAGGCCATTCAGGAGAGATGTCAGAAAGCACTTCCACATGCAAAGAGCAGTGCAGGTTTGGAACTCTCTTCCTTAAGTGGGTCAATGATAATTCAACTGTTAAATTTAAGTCTGAGGTTGACAACTTTTCAATAATTAAGGGTATCAAAGGATATGGGCCCAAGACAGGCATATGTAGTCTTGCCACAGATCAGCCACAATCTTATTGAATAGCGGAACAGGTTTAAGGGGTCAAATGGCCTACTTCTCATGTTCCAGAACTCTAGCTGTGGCCTCACCAATGTTTATACGGGTTCCAGCTTAACCACCCTGCTCTTAATCTCTATGCTTCAGCTAATTAAGGTAAGTATCCCATATGCCAGTTTATCAATTTGTCCTACTACCTTAATAGACAGTGTTCATGTGCACCTAGCTCCCTCTGATCCTCCAGGGTCCTTGCCTTGTTTGACCTGCCCTAGTGCATCACCTTGTATTTATCTAGATTTAATTCTATTTACAACTGATCAGCTCATTTACATTGTCCTGTAATCTAAGGCTATCCTCCTCAGTATTTACCATCCCATCAATTTTGTACCATTCATGACTTTACTGATCAACCCTCCTACATTCAAGTTTAAATCATTTATAAATACCACAGAGAACATGGAGCCAATACTGATCACTTCAGAACCCCTCTGTACACAGGCTTCCAGACACACACAAACCCTCAGCCTTCAATCTCTGCCTTCTGCCCCTCAGCTAATGAGAACCGCCTCTCTGTCTTATTTAACTTAAGTAAATTATTAAATTAATTTCTTTAAGAAATACTTAACTTGTTTAAGTATATCACAGTTCTTCTCTGTGACTTCTATACACATAACAAAGAACACAGATTACCACTGTGGTCGTTAATGGGTCCTACACTTTCCTGAGTTATCCTTTTACTTTATGGTTTGGATTGATAAAGATTTGTGTCCACCAATAAGTTGTCTGTTAGCAGTGTGGTAACAATGGAATAACCAGGAAATCTGAATGTAAATTTCTGAAGAGATCTCATTACTACATACCAATAATCAAAGGAATTTTGCCACGACTTACAGATGCAAAAGTCTTCACTAACCTGTACATGAAGGATGCTACTGGCAAATGAAGCTGAATGAAAGCAATTGCTTTCAACCTACATTCTGGACACCACTTGGGAGATGCAGAAGGTGGCATGCATGCTATTTGTCATTTCCATGGCTCTAGAGGAGCATCGATGCAGACAATGTGAAACAGTTAGTGATCCACCTGAATTGAATGATCAGCTGGTTTGTGGATATGGTCACTGAGTAGTGTAGAACCTGACCATTGAATAAAGACACATTTTGCTGAAGCCTTTTCTTCTTGCACTCTTGATTGAAATATGCAAATACAGGTTTCTTTTGGAAACTAACAAAAATGTTTGTAAGATACATAAAGACATTATTGCTGATGATAATCAAATCTAGTGGGACAGCTAGACAGCTCACCAGATGAACCTGAGGGGAACTAAAAAAAGTTGCAACTAATGATGCCTGATACCAAGTCCGTAGGTTATGCATCGATAGCAAAATGTCTTCACCCAGAACCTGAAAGGTTGAGAGCTGCAGCACTGATGCAGCACTCGACAAATGTAAAAAGATCCATTGAACTTGTCAATCACTTAGCAAATTTTTACGCAATTTGTTGTTGGAACATTACCATTAGGCCAACTCATTACCAAGGATATGCAGTAGCACTGAGGAACAGAACAAGACATAACATTCCCTAAAATCAAGCAACTAATGATTACAATGCCAATGCTGAAATGTTGCAACAAAAGTGATTAAATCACCCAGCCCTAGGATGCCAGTGAGGTGCACCTGACAAAACCTGCAACTGCAACAAGGATAACTAGTTGGTTGCATTTGCATCCAAGTCATTAATGTAAGTAGAATTAGACCACACAGCCAATGAAAGATAATTGGGTCATTGTCTTTGCTTGTGATCATTTTCTTCACTACCTACTTAAAGTCAGAGAGTCATAGAGATGTACAGCATGGAAACAGACCCTTCGGTCCAACCCGCCCATGCCGACCAGATATCCCAACCCAATCTAGTCCCACCTGCCAGCACCTGGCCCATATCCCTCCAAACCCTTCCTATTCATATACCCATCCAAATGCCTCTTAAATGTTGCAATTGTACCAGCCTCCACCACATCCTCTGGCAGCTCATTCCATACACGTACCACCCTCTGCATGAAAAAGTTGCCCCTTAGGTCTCTTTTATATCTTTCCCCTCTCACCCTAAACCTATACCCTCTAGGTTCTGGACTCCCCAACACCAGGGAAGAGATTTTGCCTATTTATCCTATCCATGCCTCTCATAATGTTGTAAACCTCTATAAGGTCACCCCTCAGCCTCCGACGCTCCAGGAAAAACAGCCCCAGCCTGTTCAGCCTCTCCCTGTAGCTCAGATCCTCCAACCCTGGCAACATCCTTATAAATCTTTTCTGAACCTTTCAAATTTCCCAAAATCTTTCTGATAGGAATGAGACCAGAATTGCACACAATATTCCAACAGTGGCCTAACCAATATCCTGTACAGCCGCAACATGACCTCCCAACTCCTGTACTCAATACTCTGACCAATAAAGGAGAGCATACCAAACGCCTTCTTCATTATTCTATCTACCTGCGACTCCACTTTCAAGGAGCTATGAACCTGCACTCCAAGGTCTCTTTGTCAGCAACACTCCCTAGGACCTTACCAATAAGTGTATAAGTCCTGCTAAGATTTGCTTTTCCAAAATGCAGTACCTCGCATTTTTCTGAATTAAACTCCATCTGTCACTTCTCAGCCCATTGGCCCATCTGGTCAAGATCATGTTGTAATCTGAGGTAACCCTCTTCGCTGTCCACTACACCTCCAATTTTGGTGTCGTCTGCAAACTTACTAACGATACCTCTTATGCTCGCATCCAAATCATTTATGTAAATGACAAAAAATAGAAGGCCCAGCATTGATCCTTGTGGCACTCCACTGGTCACAGGCCTACAGTCTGAAATACTTGTAAGAGACAAAGTGATAGCTAAGCCTGACCGCAAGACAATTCAATTCAAATACTTTTTCTTAAGACTCTATCATCTGCTTCAACCATCTCCATAGAAAGTTATTCCTGAAGTAGGGCTTGTGCCCGAAACGTCGATTCTCCTGTTCCTTGGATGCTGCCTGACCTGCTATACTGTTCCAGCAACACATTTGCAGCTCTGATCTCCAGCATCTGCAGTCCTCACTTTCTCTCCATAGAAAGTTATGCCAATTATAGAGATACCATGTGAATGTGGCATGTAAGCAGAGTAAACAAATATATATTGTTGAGAATATGCATTGTTGTCAAGTGCAGCACTCCCTATGAAGACAGAAGAGGATGCAGCAATAGAGTGAAATCTTCCATACAACTTGAAGCACCAGATTGATATTCTCTGGTAATTTTTAACCCAGCAGAGACATTGAGTCTAACAGACAAGCGCATTGCTCAAATCAAGCAAACAACTTTCCAACTTGCAGAGTGGTGGCACAATGGTTAACATTGCTGCCTCACAGCGTCAGGGACCTGGGTTCAATTGCAGCCTTGGACGAATGTCTGTGTGGATTTTGCATATTCTCCCTGTGTCTGCATGGAGTTTCCCCTGGGTGCTCTGGTTTCCTCCTGCAATCCAAAGATGCACAGGTTAAGCAAATTGGCCATGCTAAATTGCCCATAGTATTCAGGGATGTGTAGGTTAAGTGCATTAGTCAGGGGTAAGTGTAGAGCAATAAGGTGGGGGAATGGGGCTGAGTGGGTTACTCTTCAGAGGGTCGGTGTGGACTTATTGGGCCAAAGGGTCTGTTTTCACACTGTAGGGATTCTATAAAAGAATAGCTTGAAAGCAACAAGGACAGTCCTGTAGTCACAGGGATGTACTGGACACACAGAAATGAATTGACAGCTCAAGACGGGACAGTGTGCAAAGGAAGTAGAGCCACTAAACTGAAAGAGTTAAGAGGAGAGATGCTGAGGCACATTGATGCAAGCAGCCAATGAATTGACTCAAATCTGAGGAAGTCATGAACAGTGTTCCACTGGCTAAACAGGAACAATAAAATCAAGGAAAACGTCAAGCAAGTCAATGCTTGGAAGAATAGAAAGCTAAGCAAGATAGAGAGTAGCTGTGATGACACAAGTCATCCCAGACAGACTGGTAAAAGCTTTTGATTGTCACAGGAACCGATTATTTTATCATGGTAGATCACTATTCTGACTGAGGGGAAGTAGACCAGATAGCTTCAATAACTAGTGGTGAGATAGCAGCATGCCTAAAAGCACACTTCACTTGTGATGGTGTTCCAGGCACTCAAGGGACATTGGCCCACTCAGATTTAACTGGTTCATAAAGGATTGGAAAATTCAACACCACACATCATTTTATCATGATCCTCAGTCAAAGGGAAGAAATGAGGTGGCAATGAAAATTGTCAAAGAAATCATAAAGAAATCAAAAAATTCCAGCACAGACATATGCAATGCATTTCTTGAATGGAGAAACACATTTACTAAAGGCTTTGAAAGTGGTCTAGTATAAAGACTAATAAGAGTATCAAAAAGGTATTGGAGTCAGAAGTACAAACAAGCATGGATGACAAAATCAACATCAAATGGCAGAATGCCAAATTCCATTTTGGCATGACTGCCAAATCATTGCCAGAGCTAAGCATTGGAGAGTCAGTCATGATACATTTTCATCAAGAGTCAGCCAAACTGGCAATTTGGTACCTGCATAGACCAGTTGTCACCTTGATCATGCTCAGTGGAAGTGAACAATTAGATATACCATTACAACTGCAGACTCTTTTGCACAACCAGAGAAGCTGTTCCTCACCTACCAATAGCTGATCAGGATCATACAAACCTTTGCACAGATCAATAATTAGTCCCAAAGGTCAAAGGCACCTATCAACAAAAATGAAACAACAACAGGTACCACAACAACACAACATGGAAACAACACTGATCAAAGAAGGAGTATCACTGAGATGAATATCCAGTGATAACATACACGTAGATCATTATGGGATCACCATGCTTTATGCACATTATGTTTAAATCATGTGAGAAACTGACGATAACAAAATGTTAACGTATTAGAACAGTGATGTAAACAGTGACTACCTTTGGTAAATCACAATGTGAATGATGCAAGTAATATTTTGTATGGAAAGGGGGAATGGTTAGGTTAGAGATGCAATAGAGAACTAATGTACCTCCTGGTTTACAGTAATCGTATGACCTCTACCATGAGGCACTCACTAGAGCCATCCATCTTATAGCCAGTTCAATGAAGACACATTACAAGATGCAGTGTTGTACTGCAAACTAGTGACAGACCACATGTGCACAAAAATAAATTGATAAAGTGAGGGCTCAGTGTTTCCATGCCTTGGATGGTCCAATTCAGATATAGCAAGAGATATTGGAAAACAAACATTTGAATCTATTTTATTGGTAATTCAATGGATAAATATAGGTATAAAATTGAAATGCTCCATGCTAAATCCTGATGTGCTGAAGTTTTCATTTAAACAGCACACTAGACTGTCTTGTAGGGTTGGGAAAGCAATAAAGCCAACCTGTGTTTGATCACTGGTCAGTGACAATCCTAGCAGTGCATTAATTTGCTGAAGAAAGTGTCTACTCTGTTCCATATGATGACTGTCAAAATTTGAAAATCAAGATTAGCCTTGTATGTGATGTGCTGTGTATAAATCAAAGTCATTGTATTGGCAAAAATTTACAATGGAAGGATTCAAAAGAAAGTATCAAAGCCATTACAGGCTTGAGATCACTGAGTTATGATAAGTGCTCATAAAAGCTCATTGTGAAATAGAATGGATGTGATCCAAGTTTTAAAGTTAATGAAGGAAATTGCTACTGGAGAACTCATGCAAAACCAGGTCAGAAGGACACAGCTAAACAAAGAAATTGTAGGCCAAATTTTAAGCCTGAAATAAACAGGGCTGGTACTTTTTCATTTGAGGTACTTTTTAGTTTGAAATACTTTTTGTAGAAATTCTGGTCCTTCATAGAAAAAAATAATATAATGTCAGACAGAAATTTGTCAATAACATTTAGAACATTTTAAAAGTTCTAGAGCGAAAGTTTAGACTACCTTCTAAAGGGCGGCACAGTGGCTCGGTGGTTAGCAACGCTGCCTCATAGTGCCAGGGACCTGGGTTTGATTCCTGCCTCAGGCGACTGTTTGTGTGGAGTTTGCACATTCTCCCCATGTCTGCATGGGTATCTTCTGGGTGTTCTGGTTTCCTCCCACAATCTAAAGATGTGCAGGTCAGGTGAATTGGTCATGCTAAATTGCCCATATTTACTCCATTCGTCAGGAGTAAATATACGGTAGAGGAATGGGGCTGGGTAGGTTACTCTTCAGAGTGTTGGTGTGGACTTGCTGGGCCAAATGGCCTGTTTCCATACTGTAGGGAATCTAAACTAATCTAACTTCCTTACTAGCATGCTCAAGCCGGAAAACCTCCTTGTCACCTTTCTATCTGCCCTAGGCAATCATAGAATGGAAAAATCCCCAAGAATCCAGAAGAACCTCTGAGAAACAATGAATACTAATTCCAAGCCAATTTCTGGAAGGCAGGCTGCTATTATAGGATTTCTGGTTCTGTGGTGAAATTTCCCAGAATTTGGTGGCTTCACAGAATATCTGGGATCAATCTGAATTATATTTTGCTTAGAACCATCTGGAATATTCCTCATTCCTGCAATTGTGTGGCATGCAAGGAAAACTGAAAAGACCTTTTTTAAAAAAGCATGAAATTCCATGGATTGATAATTCTGTTTATAAAATGAAGTAGTGGTTTGAACAAAAGTACTCCCCAGGCTTTCCCATCCCCTTAACTTCTTCACACTTCGACTTACTGAATTGTGGAATATACTACCAATTAGTACAGTGACCGTTGACTGTGGGAATGTAATGTGGAACTGGATGAATTTTCAGTGCAACAAAATTAGCTTGGAAGTAAGTAGGATGTTTTGAGACCTGGAAAACAAGTTTCCCTTGCATCTAACTGAATTTATGGCGTGACTTGCTTTATATTTTTGACTGTGTTTTCCGGCCATAGCCAGATGGGTTGAGGAGCTGACTATTGAGAGAACAGGTCTATAATACCAGTCCATAGCTGCTGAATGGAGGGGAAAGTGGGATCAAATGTCTTGGTGGAGGGTCAGTAATGGGGGAGATTGGAAGGACCTTTGGAAGGAGAAGACCAGGGCAATCAGAAAGGGGTAAATTGGAAATGTTTCAGAAATTGAAAGTGTGAGGGAAAGATTAGTAATGTCTCAAGGTGGGGTTGGAGAGGGGAAGGAGAGACTGTAGATTATTGGAAGAGCCAGTGCTGGATGAAATTAGAATGGATGTATCCAATTAAAGCAAATTGGTAAAATAGGCAAATTGAATTCAAGAGTGAATTGAAAAGGGGATAAGTAGCCCTTGGATCCAGCTATTCTTGCCTCTGTTTGTTTGCCAGGTTAAATTTACAAAGGCGGTAAATTCTGAGCCTCATTGTAGCATAAAGTAAACAAACATCTTCCTGAGAACAAGTTGGTTTCCCATCATATTCCTACCTGGCCTCTATTCAAATCTAAAGTGGCCATCTGGGAGGCAGGCTGTGTTTATTTTTTTTATGTACCAGAGTAACCAAATCTACGCACTTGGGTAGGTTAAACTCCATCCTCTCCACAACCTGCATAGGATGGGAAATAGTCTGATCAGATGCTGAGAGAGTACTTGCATGAGAAAGCAAGCTGTGCATGTTTAGTGGTCTTTTTCACTCCCGCTCTGACCTCTAATATTTGTGTTCGCATTCTCTTTTTTTTCTTTTCTGTGATAACTGTTGCCAAAGGTATCAGCATGCATCCCTTCAGTACCCTGGTAAATACTTTATGAATCTTTCATTATGTGCTGGTTTTATATAGCCTGGCTATAGGGAAACAAATCCAACTTGTGGTTTTTATGAAAAATTACTGAACACTGACCACCAAATGGGAAAATGCTGTAGTCCAAGTTTTTTTTTTCTGTAAACTCCCTCAATATCTCACATCAGCTTCAGCTTAGACTGAGCATTAAATGAAACATGGGCAAGAATTTTATGTTCCCCAGCTGAAGAGTTTACAGGTTAAAGGGGGAAGCCTAAAACTCCTCCAATAGCTTTCTCTTTCTTCCCAGAAAATGCCTATCCTGACTTCTTCACAATTTTAGATATTATTAATCAACCTGTGCAGACATGTTACGACGCTCCTCTAGAGCAAGTGGCACTTGAACCCAGGCATTTTAGTCCAGAAGTAGGGACACTACCACTGCACCACAAGAGATCCTATTAGATGCTGCATACACCTCTTGAGCAGGTGGGACTTGAATTTGGGCCTCCTGACTCCAATGTTGGTCAGCCCCTTCTTCCCAACTCAATTACATCAACTGAGACCATTAAACAACCAATTAATGTTGTTTAAACTGGGCCACTTCCTGCCCAGTTCCAATTATCAGGTTGGTGAGAAGTTTCAGGGACAGGAGGAAGCTTGAAAAGCATTATGTTCAGGTTTCAGGCGAAAAATGTCAGAGTGAGGGCACATCCATCAAAAGCCTCTTTTCTGTTGGGGTGCCTCCTCCACAAGGTCTGGTTCCTGAGGGCATTCGCTTCCCTCTGAGCTCTCCATGCCCACCTGGACCTCCAGGATCTGGACTCTGAGGACTACATACAGCCTTGGAGGGCAAAAGTCCCATCTAATAACTCTAGGGCAGTAGGAACCATGCTGCTGACTCTCTTTGGTGGCTGGGAACAAAAACACTGCCATTCTAAAAATCCTGATTGTAAAGTACTGGTTATGAACAGTTTCAAATCTTATTGATTATTTCTGAAGACTTGCAGGGGATGGGACCACATTGTTTGAAGCTAGATGCTAAAATAAGCAAAACACTGACTCAGTTTCCATTTGGTTGCAGTTTTCTGTTTTCACCACAGAGTGGTAAAATGCTGAGAAGTCGATGGAACAATTAAGAACTATTTGCATATAGTGATGTGTATATATATGACCATTATCTTCATATATTGATATATATGCTTCAGGTAAAAATAGCATAGTCATGCAATACTTTACTGTCATTTATTTGTTATCTATTTTCATGTAGCCTTTTAATACATAGAGTCATAGAGATGTACAGCATGGAAACAGACTCTTCGGTCCAACCCGTCCATGCTGACCAGATATCCCAACCAAATCTAGACCCACCTGCCAGCACCTGACCCATATCTCTCCAAACCCTTCCTATTCACATACCCATCCAAATGCCTCTTAAATGTTGCAATTGTGCTCATTCCATACACGTACCACTCTCTGTGTGAAAAAGTTGCCCCGTAGGTCTCTTTTGTATCTTTTCCCTCTGCCCTAAACCTATGCCCTCTAGTTCTGGACTCCCTGACTGCAGGGAAAAGACTTTGCCGATTTACCCTATCCATACCCCTCATAATTTTGTAAACCTCTCCAAGGTCACCTCCAACCTCCAACGCTCCAGGAAAAACAGCCACAGCCTGTCCAGCCTCTTCCTATAACTCAAATCCTCCAACCATTGCAACATCCTTGTAAATCTTTGCTGAACTCTTTCAAGTTTCACAATATCTTTCTGATAGGAAGGAGACCAGAATTGTACACAATATTCCAACAATGGCCTAACCAATGTCCTGTACAGCCGCAACATGACCTCCCAACTCCTGTACTCAATACTCTGACCAATAAAGGAAAGCATACCAAACCTCTTCGCTGTCCACTACACCTCCAATTTTGGTGTCATCTGCAAACTTACTAACTGTACCTCTTATGCCCGCATCCAAATCATTTGTGTAAATGACAAAAAGTAGAGGACCCAGCACCGATCCTTGTGGCACTCAACTGGTCACAGGCCTGAAAAACAACCCTCCACCATCACCCTCTGTCTTCTACCTTTGAGCCAGTTAATATCATTTTGTTGTTGCATATTTATACTGCTAGCCCTGTGGCTCAGAAAATTGAAAGTCAATACCCCCTTCATCTTTTTAAATCTGCACCAGCCCTCTTACCACTGCGTTTAAAGATAATCCATACCATTGCTCTTGATATAGCTTGGGTTGTCTGGATTGCTATTCACTATAAGATGGATTTACTGCTGCTACTCGGGCTGAAAGTGGCAAGTAACATTCATACCAACAAATTCTAGGTAATGGCCATCTCCAACAAGAGAGCATCTAATCACTGCCCCTTCACATTCAATGACATTACCATAACTCCCCCATTATCACCATCTGGGGTGTTACCATTGATCAAAAACTCAACTGGACTAGCAATATAAACACAGTGGCTACAACAACAGCTTAAAGGTAGGAATACTGCATCAAGTAACTCACCTTGTGACTCCCCAAATCCTGTCCAACATCTATAAAGCACAAGTCAGGAGTGTGATGAAATACTCCCACTTCCCTGGATGGACGCAGCTCTAAAAACACTCAAGGAACTTGACGCTGTTCAGGACAAAGCAGCCCACTTGAATGGGACCATGCCCACCAACATCCATTCCCTCCAACACCAATGCTCAGTAGGAGTAATGTTTACCATTTACAAGATGCCTGCCAAAAATTCACCAAAGCTTCTTAGACAGAATCTTCCTGACCTATGACCACTTCCATCTAGAAGGACAAGGGCAATAGATACATGGGAACACCACCACCCTTCCAAGCTACTTACCATCCTGATTTGGAACTATTGTGCTGTTTCTTCAAAGTCACTGGGTCAAAATCCTAGAATTCCCACTCTAATGGCATTATCAGTCAAACTACAGCAGGTGGACTGCAGCAATTCGAGATGGTAGCTCACCACCACTTTCTCAAGGGCAACTAGCAATGGGCAATAAATGGTGGCCAGCCAGTGACACCCATGTATCACGAGTGACTTAAAAAGGAACAATAAAAAACTCGGCTCGATAAACTTCCAAATGTTTACCACACCACCATACCAGGAAAGAAGCTATTGGTTTAAACAAGATGGAGTTTATTTCATGATAGCATCTAGGTATACTTTTGTACTGTTGTGAAGGACATTGTACAGAGAGTATGAGAAGGAATCCAGATGGAACGTCTCACTCCTGCAAGATCCTAACCTGTTCACCCACAAGGCCATTTGACATCATCATAGTGGATGGTGCATAAGGCACTCCACAGCATGAACTCTTTTCAGACCCTTATAAAACATTCCCCACGCACACGTCCTAAGCATGATTTTTTTTCCTTTGTTTTTCCTTCATTCCCCTGTTCCACCATTTGACTTTTCATCCATTATTCTCTTGGTATCAGGATTTCTCCCCAGTCCAAGACATCCTAGTTCAAAAATCTGCACTCTTCATTGCTCCTTTGGTCTAGCCCTCGAAATTCCTTCCTTTTCTTTAAATAATTCATGCTTTCACAAGGTGCACAACATGGAATTAAGTTGTTCGATATTTGTTAGTTAAGTTTGTTTTAAATATATCAGCATTCTATGCATAGATCTAATTATTAATGTAAGGTATGACAGCCTGGGAAATTCAGAGTGTTATAAACTTTTGAAGAAGTTTTATTCAATGCAAATTTCTGCTTGGAAAATGTACAAATTGAGAGTCTGTGGATTGCAAACACAAAAACTTTAGAACAAACTCACCCTGCAATAATAGTGGAAAAAAGCTCTATTATAATTCCACCTTGTGTTGAAAGACTGTTTGTTTGTTTTTCTTATGTTAACAGTTCAGTTTTAAAATGAATTTGAATCAGTTACCATTTTCTTCAGCATAATGCTTCAGATTAAACACATTGCAACTATTTTTGAATACCCAAACACAAATCTGAAATCCTAATAAATCCAAAACACTTTTTGTAATTTCTATTATCCCAACCTTTCCCACAACAGCCCTCACCCCTCAATCATCACATCTTTTACCAGGTCCTTTTTGTTAAAGGAAGCAATGGCTAAGCCTGCAGGCATCTCCATTAATATCAGCCGGTGCTTGATCCATAATCTGCTAACCTCCATTTGATTAATGTAAGGAGACCATTTCTTAAAAGGCCTTCTACTAAGGCTGAATGTCATCAATCCTGATTGGAAATCTAGGCTAAGAAGAAGAAATTTCTGGGGCATCCAATTCCATTCATTCACATTCTGGGTTTAATACTGCAAACCGGTCACTGCAGGGATTCAGGGTGACATTGATGAGGTTTAGGGCATAGCACTGAATGACTACAATGATTTATAAAGGGCCTGTGATTGAATACAGCCGGTTTAATGCTCGACTCGGAAGAAAGGCAATTTTATGATGAATTAAAGCACAAAATGACTTAACAAATATACCAGCAGCTTTTACGAAGTTCTGCTCATCGTGTGTTAGCCTTCATGACAGAAGCACAAAGCATAAAATCTATGCCTCCCTAATGCTTGGTAGTTTGATGGGTGCAATGGATTAGAAACAAGACTTTCTGTACCTGTCTGAGTTTGAATTTTCCTGAATATGAAATGGTTTTCCTTTTGGTGGATCTTGGACATAATGAGCATGAGCAGTGTCAATCTAATCTCTAATTGGTGCAAGTCCGTAGATCAAAGCTGGCATTCACTGTTAGAGAGTTTGCACTTCATGTAGGAGATCAAAGGGATGGCTGCTGTTGTCAGTGTGAAACTCTGCCCTGCCACAGTTTGAAGGAGTCATTTAAAGATCGAGGAAAAGGAACTTTGCAGGATAACTGGTTGTGCTTATTGCTGACACTGGGTGGCAAAAGTGTTCCATTCCCCAGCATTAATATTCTTCACCGAGAAGAACATACAATGTATCCTTAAAACTCCAGACATGCATTGCCAAACATTTCTAGCAATATATTTTGTATTATCCTTGTCTCAAAAAAAGGTCATGAAGTTAATTCACAGAATATTTTGTTGGAAGGGTTTGTGGGATTCAAAACTACAGTTTGTTTGGAACCTGGAGCTTTACCCTGACACCTCTTTGCTTATAAAACAGTATTGGTGCTAGTCACTGTGCAGGTGTTAAGAAGGCTGCTGCTTATTATATGTAAATCATATGTAGATTAGTGCTAAAAGACAAGTGAAAGAGAAACCATTGAATTCAGGTGATTTTTCAAGTTTGGAGTTAACCATTAGTTTTCTATTAGATCAGTTCTTTTGATCAACTGCATCAGGTTGAAGGAATATCTGAGACACAAAGACAATAATTTCATTCTGGAATTTAGATGATGATCAAAAATTTTATTCCCGAGTTCTGGGCATCATGAGGGAGAAATTGAGCACTGCAGATGCTGGAGATCAGAATTGAAGAGTATGGTGCTGTAAGAGCACAGCCAGTCAGGCAGCATCTGTGGAGCAGGAGAGTTGATATTTCGAGCATAAGCTCAAATTCCTGATGAAGAGTTTATGCTCAAAACGTTGATTCTCCTGCACCTCAGATGCTGCCTGACCGGCTGTGCTTTTCCAGCACCACACTGTTCGAATCTGGGCATCATTAGTCAGGCCAGCATTTATTGTTCAAATGCTGAATTGCTTGTAGTGTCCAGGGATATGTAGGTTGAGTGGTTTAGCCATGGGAGATGCAGGGTTGTTGGGGGGGTAAATCTGGGTAGGATGCTCTTCAGAGAGTTGGTTGGGCTGAATGTCCTGTTTCCACATGGTAGGGATTCTATGATTAGTTCTACTTGAGAAAGTGATGGTGTGGCTTCTTGAACTGCTCAGTCCATGTGGTGAAGCTAATCTTATGGTGTGGTTAGACATCTCAGGATATTGATCCAGTGGCAGTGTCAGATGGTTGATATATTTCCATGACAGGTTGGTGTTTAAATTGAAGGAGAAGTGGAGGTAACTATATTCCCATCTAGCTGCTGCCTTTATCTTTCCAGGTGGTAGATGTTGCAGGTCGGGGAAGGTATGGTTGAGGATCACAGAATCAGATGTGCAGAAGGAAGTCATTTGGTCCACTGTGTCTGCACTGCCTCTGGATTGTTATTAGCTGCATGAATAAATTATAAGAGTTTTGGTCAGTTTTATTGCATTTTCCGCCGTGGGCTATGGATCATTGTCTACTGTAATTCATAGAGAAGAAAGTGTGTTTTTTTAAGGGGAACTGACTGAACAGGGGACTTCACAAATTCAGCAGCTTCATGCTGAACACAATTGATCTGCTGTCTGGCACTATTGTCTCTTACAGACAGTAACTGAGAGCATCATTAGCAACCTAAAATGCATGTCTAATGAGCAACCAATAAAGTTCCTTAATGAATGCAATGCAACTATAATGAACTAAGCATGATCATTTGAAATGGTTAGTAAAGGGCCATGGTGTGGTTACCTTTTGGAAGATTTCTTTAAAGTATACAGTTCATTTTTCTTTTTATATTCCAGAATTTGATTGGTTACAGCAAACAGGAATGTAAGGGTAGTCAAATAACTCCACAAATATATTGTGACGATACTGTGGCTTTAAGAGATGTATTCTGTCCTGGTTTTTTTGTATGAAAAGAGGTGAGACAGAGATAATGAGCAGTCTTCTTTGAGCCAATAAATAAAACAGCTTGTGAGGCCTTGTTTTTTTTTCCGAAGGTGGAACAATAGAAACAGCATGAATGGGTGTGGTCAAGTTCCCAAGGAACTGGAATTTTTAGTGTAGCTTTCAGTAGTTGTTGTGAAAGCTGCTACATCTCTCTCTTTCCATCTCTTTGTTACAGCTAAAAGCTTAGGTTCTCTTCCTGCTGGTAGAAATGACTGTGAGACAATCTATGTTACTAAATTTGATTTGCTTTTGCCAAGGGTGTGCTTATGGGATGTTATTATCTTGGAACAGTTAATGAGTAGTTGATTATTTTAAGTATTTCAATAGAGTTCCACTTAAGCCAATTCTTTTCCTTTTTTATTTTGTCTGTATTTTAACTATAGTGTATGAATAAAGTGTGTTTTTCTTCAAGTCTGATAGTTTAACCAATCAAATTCCATCCAGAATGCAACACCAGGCACTTGCCTTTAATATAAGAAATGGTTAGGATCTAGGCTATGTCCTTGACCTGTTTGGAGAGGGTTTGGTATGGTCCATAACGACTATTCTTATCTGAATAGACTAAATAATACCCTGCAGAAAGTGGTTAGCAAATTCTGCTACCTTGGGTGCACCATAATGAACAATCAATCTTTTGGCGTAGATCCCGATAGAGACATATGGAAAGAATTTACCACTTTTGGCCAACCCTCAAAACTGCACAGAATAACGTCAGCTGACCCTTCTCACCAAAGTGGAGGCTCAGCACTTGAAATGTGCATCCTTGTAATTTACAGGGACATTCTGGGTATCTCATAAAACAACATCATGACAGCTGCATCTTCTCAAAGACAAATCTCACAAGTATGTTGGTGCTTATCAAGCAGAGGCTGTCTTGCTGGTTTGAGTATGCTCACAGGATGGAAGACTGCATATTTAAGGATATTTTCAATAGTTAATAGCCTGACTAGTAGGATGCTCAAAACGCCACCATGAGGACACTTGCAAGCATGACATGAAGACCCTGAACATTGTCTCCGAAGTGCGAGAACTAATAGCTGATATGAGGAAAATGGTGCATTGCCTCTGCACCACCACCACCATCAGTAACTACAGCAATTTAGTAACAGGTGCCAACACAGCAATCCACAAAGTCATCTGATAATCATCTCATTTGGTATTTGTGACAGAATCTTTCACTCACATCAGCCAATTTCTTCAGCCAACAGCAGAAATGTACCCTATGATGCTCCTCCTTCCATAAAGGTTTGGATCTGCTGCCTATCCATCATCTTACACAGATAGAAGGTTGCCAGTGACACCCCATGATATATTTAAAGCTGCAGCAAGCATTTATGCAAGTCATTGAGAAGATACATACATGCCAAGGTGCTTCATACAACTGTCATGAGGCACAAATGGATACCAAAGCAAAGCAAATAGTAGATTGGGTGACTAAAAGCATAACCAAAATGGTAGATTTCAACATTGGATATTAATGGAGGAGAGTGGACAGGCAGAGAGGTTGAGAAGAGAATTTCAAAGCATATGTGCCTGGATAGCTGAAGGTGACATGATGGGAATAGAAACATAAAAAATGCCACCGAAATAGGACTGTATTCTGCATGAAATTTGTAGGGCAGGGAGCAAGACCAATAAAAAATTTAAGTACATGAAGGTCAAAATTCTGGACAGGAAGGCTGATGATTGATTCTCTTGCCCAAATAAGTATGGTCTGACTGCATATAGGGGTCTGAAAGGGTTAATACTGAGGAGTGTGGTAAACACCACTCACAGTGATGATGTCAAATGGACAGAACAGCTTAGGATCTTGAAGGAGAGAGACCTAATATCTGGTCCCCCTCAAAATCTGTGTAACAAATCTGTTTATCATATCTATGTAACCTGCAACTAGCTGCTAACACACAATAAATTTTATCTTCTAGTTGAACCAGTAAGGAGGTTTTCTATTACCACATTAGATGTCTTCACTTGAAGAGGATGGTAGCAGCAACCCTTATTCAAGCAGCAGCTCATTTGGCATGCTCATACAATATTTTCCAACATCTGCACTGACCAGATGTCCTGTGGTGATTTCCTTTAATCATGTATTTGATGTTCCTAATATATATTCACATTTAAAATCACAATCAATCAGAATGGACTTTATTGCCAGTGGCAATTCTGTCAGAATAGTTAGGTATACATCACCTAGATATTTAGTCAATCTATGCCTTTACCTGAAGGCTGAACAAATAGAGGTATATAAAACAGAATGCTGTGTGCACCATCATTAACACTGCCTATTTCTACATCTGTAACATCCCTTGACTCTACCCGACCATTGCTCATCTGCTGCCAAACCACCATTCACTCCTTCAATACCTCAGGACCACTGACTATTCCAATGCACTCCTGTCTGGTCAACCTCATTGTAAGCTTGAGATTGTCCAAAAGCATTGCTGTCCATACCTTATGTCACACTCCCATTCATCTGTCACTTCTGTACCTGTTGACATGCACAGGCTCACAATCAAGTAACATCTTGATTTTAGAATTCTTATCCTTGCCCCACTCTACCTCTGTAACACTCTTCATTATATGCACTTATTCACCTGAGCTTCAAGATCATTTTCAGTTTTAATTGCTGTACTATAGATGGCCACAAGCTCTGAAATACATTCCCTATTCCTCTCTGCTGCATGTATCATGATGTCACTCATTACTGGCTTGTCATTAGGGTAGTTTACTTCCACTATTCATTTTCTTTAACTGGGCCTAAGGGTCTATATGGTTACAATGGGAGAGAAAAATCACAAGTGAGTCTTAGTGAGAAGAGGTTTATGTCTTAAACTAGATGTAGTTCATTGCATGATAGTGAACAGGTACAAGTCACATCAGTAAGTCAAACATCGTAACTAAGAATATTGGGAGAGATGTGGATATGTGTTGAGTATTTTGAGAAACCAATCACTGCCAGCTTATGGTTGAAGTAGAGTGCTGCCATGAATCCATTTTTCTATCCACTTGACCATTAAAGCAATGCACAGCTTAACTAACCCCGAATATGCCACTGTAATACAAAATCAGATTGTTAATGGAAACTTACAAAATGACAAGGGAACCATATTAAATGAAAGTATCATTACCAGGGCTGATGCACTCCAGCCCCTTTGGTTCCTACGAATTATGACTGTCTTGTACCGCATGCATTCTCTCCATGGAAACCCAAGCACAATTGTAATCATGGAAGAGGGGCAGGCTGCTACATTCCCTTCCATAGGCTACTGGACCCAATCCTTTCTACTCTTTTCATAAATTAATGACACTTTAGACAATCCTTAGTGCAGCAAAAGACAAATATATCAATTGATTATTACTAAACAGTGATAAGAGCTTATCAATCACAAACCAAAATTATATTTCTGGAAGTGATGATGCAGATTATACTTTTAGGGATAATTTCTGCAGTTTTTGACTTGAGAAATGGTCTCACCAACCATGAACCGATCTATACTGTCTCCTGAGTGTGAAACCAGTTAAGAAAGTTTCATATAATTACCAAGACTATCAGTAGACAATTATGACTCATATATCTCCATCAGGATCTTGAGTTAGACTCCTCTTTTACCCACCAAGACCACATGATATTGTCAGACTAAGTGGAGCTTACCGCAGTCTCCAACATTAAACTCTACAAGACCTTGTATTTAACCCTTCCTCCCTCCGTTCCTTCAAAGATTATGTTTTTGACTAAGCTTTTGGTCATCTGACCTAATATCTCAATTTTAGTGCCTCATTATTTAGTAATGCTTCTGAGGAAGTTTGGGTTATTAAATGCAACGTTTTTCTTTTTCTAGTCTGTGCAAAATGAACCTTGGTATGGTATAAGTTGGAAAGAAAACAACTATATTAGCAAAGGGAGCTTGAAGCTGTTGGAATACCATGAAAACTCAACTCAACTATTTCATTGATGTCGCTGAGGGAAGGGACCCTAGAAGAAACTGGATCTGGTCTTTGTGACAATTATATGCCAATGTGCTTGAATTTTAATTATCCTCTGAAAGTGGCCAACCAAACTGTTAAGTGGCATTAAATAAATACCAGTAGTTCACAGGAAAGGCTAATTATTACCTTCTCAGGTCAACTAGTGGGCAATGAACAACTTGATATCAAAACCCTATAAACTTGGTGCTATAGGGTAAAGGTAAAGTAAGTATAGTCCTACTGGACCATTGGACCACTCTCTCATGAGACTGAGATGACTGATGGTGGTTTAACCTGAGGTTCACCATACTTATTTTATGTATTTGCCTCTTTCAGACTGGGTATAAAATTGGAAATGGAGGTTTAACTTTATATGTGCACGTCACAATTATAGGAACACTTGATATCCTAATTACTTTGCTGGTCTTCTGGAACATTGGAAACTACTCATATGGCATTAGAAGCTAATGCTAAATAAATTGGCTGAAACAAAAGTTTAATTAAATTACAACAGACTACATTAGCTGTTCATTGGGATTTTTGTTTGCTTTAAACACCTCCCAGTTATTATTTCACTTCGTTGTATCAATTAGGTCTGTCCATAATGCAACAATGGATACGAATTTAATCATAGAATCCCTAAAGTGCTGCAAGAGATCATTCAGTCCATTGAGTCAGAACCGACCCTCTGAAAGGGCATCCACCCAGACTTAGTCCCCCACCCTATCGCCATAACTCTGTATTTTTCCCATGGCTAATCTACCTAATCTGCACATGCCTGGACACAATGGGACAATTTAGCATTGCAAATCCAGCCCAATTTGCACAATGCTGGACTCTATGGACAACTTAGCATAGCCAATCTATCCCAACCTGCAAGTGCTGGATACTATGACAATTTAGCATGGCCAATCCACCCCAACTTGCACATTGCTGAACACTATGGGCAATTTAGCATGACCAATCCACCTAACCTGCACATCTTTGAACTGTGGGAAGAAACTAATGAACCCTGCAGAAATCCATGAAGACACACAGAGAGCATGAAAACTCCACACATTTGCCCAAGGCGGGAATCGGACTTGGGTACCTGGTTCTGTGAGACAACAGTGCTAATCACTGAGCAACTAATCATGAATGGTAGTGTGCTGTGTGGGGTGTGAGCAGAAAAGGTGCGTACTTGATGATTCTAGACTGAGGCCTAGGTCTTTTGTCACTTTATTTGGGCTCATTTCATTTCTAACAAAAGGTACCCTCCATTCCCCCACTCACTAGCCAGGGAGTTGTAGCAGGAAATCATGACTGATCATAGATGCCCAATGAAGTAGTCCCTGTCGAAGTGAGTAATGCAGGCCAGTGGGGATTGGATGGAAGCACTGAGGTCACCATGGCATTGGTAATTGGAAACCAAGACCCATAGCCCCAAATATTCCTTGTGGGATGTTGAAAGACACTCCTCTCCCCTCTGATCAAAATGAAATCTTGGAAAAATTAACTTAAAATACATTGCCTGACCATTTATGTTCCAGGAACCTGTCTGTTATTAGTCTTCCATGGTAGCTTTTGGTACTAGATGTCACAGCCAGGATTCGAAGTTAAGGTTGCTTCAGGGCATGTTTCACTTTGAATACTGACATTTGAGTATCAATGAATTCTCCTCTTAACTACAGCAGATACTTGGGGAGAATGAGTTGAGTAAGAAATGACTGCCATTTTAACCCTGGGCTGAACTATTTATAGGCAGGTAGGGCTAAAATAAGACTTTGGGCTTTGAATTTAGAACAGTGGCATTTGCAAAATTTATTAGACATAAAGGTATCTTGACTTGAATAAGTTATGAATTATGCTTTCCCTAAAAACTGGGGCTGGTGATTTAGTGTCCTATAACATCCAACTGTCAAATTCTGCATACTTTTATAGTGCAGTGTTAAACATGATTTGTTGGCCCAGTAATACCATTCACATGCGAATGGATAATAAATATTTATATATTTTTGAAATATATTTTCGAACTTTTTATGATTAACTGGCATTTTGTCACCACAAAATGACTCAAATGGTTTTGCCTAATGAATTATAGAGAAAGTTGCGTTTTTTTAATCAGCCTAATTTATGTCCATTGAGCGAAATTAATTAATAGGAGGAAGTTGCAATCCATTCCACTGATGCAATTGGATTGTCCACTTCTTGTGCACAGATCCCAAAGCCCCCATCATCCTGACAGCAACTTGCCCGTATTCCCTCTCCAAAGTGAGCGCACTGCAATGTTGGACATAGGGAAAAACAAGCATCTGATAGCCATCAGATAACAGAGGTTATAGTTAACCGTAATCCACTAAACCCAGACTGATGGTGCTTTTAAAAATTAATAGGTTTTTGAATTATGAGGAGAGCCTATTAATAAGTAAACTGACTTTCCTAAGTAAATTAAATCTATTTATTATGATTCATGTCTATAATATGTTTTAGAACACTACAATTACACCCTTCATAGAGATAGAGTTTAGTGCGATAGAATGGCTAATGCTTGCATGGAAGTTTAGAACCCTTGGAATACAAGGAGCAGGATTACCAGGAGCACTATTACTGGCAAATACTATCTTCTCACCTTGATCCCTTTCAGAACAATGGGTCAGTATCCCAAATCATTAGTTTGTGTGCTTGGCTGTTTCCAAGATGAAATAATTATCAGAGAGGGTGGGTGGGATGCTACATCCATTCTGTAAAAGGAAGGATATCTAATTAAAGGGACCAGAGTACAGTTTGCCAATACTTGGATCTTTGAGGTTTCAGCATATACGAAATGGAGAGGAGTGTCCAACCAAGTGTGCAAGTGGCTGAGGAAGTGAGTAGAGTGGTATTTCCCTTCTCACCAAGAGCCAGTGCACCAAGAGGATGTGAGTTCTGTGCGGGGCTGCAATAATGCAGTAGCACTTTCAGTTATCAGCCCTCATATACTTTGACATGTCTGCCATTCTCATGGACAGTGCAAGATGCCACTCATTTCCCTCACATTCCCACTTAGGCAGGGAACACTCATTCTCAGTCTATTGTGCTCGAGTACTAATGCCTCAGTCACATTCCACAAATAATATTCTCTCTTATTCACCACACAAGTCATTCCAAATGTTTGCAACATTTTGCCAATTGACTGAGAGATGGGGACTCTAGGTTTGGGGGTCAGCTCCTCTAGGCACCTTGTTGACTGGAACAAGGAGCACTTGTTCCAGGAGGCTGTGTGGGCCTCCTGGGGCACTGGTGCTCGGATATGAAACAAGATCTGATCTTGCACCTGTAAGTCCTGTGTGGGGGGGTCTCACCTAGTTTGAGATGCACCTCAAAGTCAATCAGACCCCACTGCCTCATCAAAGGGCATAGGGCTGAGAAGAAGGAAGCTAGTGCTAAGCAGCTTGTGGTAACGCAGCTTCTTTTCTTAACACTCAGCAGAGCTGCTCCCATGCAGTGCTAAAGTCTGGCAGCAGGGACGTATAACTGAAGGTGTGTGAAGTACCTGCCAATAAGATGCCAATTGTCTGTGAAGCAATGATAGCATGCCCCATGAGAAGAAATGCTTTGAACTGCAATCTTCTGATGGCCATATGGTTGCAGCTCTTTAGTGTAATTGATCAGAGCCTTACCAGCCTGCCAATTTCACTGATAAAAGCTCTTCCTGCTGTGCACTAACCTCAGTAGTCTTGATGAGGTTACTGACAGCGCAAGAAATAATGTACCCTGGCTGGGAAATCCAGGATACAGAGTTTAAACAAGTCTTGGTTAAGCAGGCAACTATCTTAACTATTTCCTCACTATTTATCCAAAGGTGCAGTTGATTTACTTTCAAACCCAGTTCAGGAAAAACTAGAATAGGAGAGGATGAAGTTGAGGTCTCCAACCTGACATCAAATTCCTGGGTTTCTCACTGCACAGGTATTGGAGGCTGCCTACACAGGACTGAGGACCATCTGCCCACATTGATTCTAATGTCAATGTCATCCATTAATATAAACAATTGAACTTCTAGTTGACCAGCATCATTTGGCATCTTCAATAGAGGGACAATTACTGAAACAGACGGGTTTTCAGTAGTTCAAGTTATAATGTACTGATAAGGAATGACAAGTTGGTCTGCCTCAGTAGTCCGTTCTAAAGGAGGCAGATCGGTTACAGGAGCTTACATTCTTCTACTTGCAATTGAGATAATTCCAATACCCATCCTGGCAGATTGCCTCTTCATGTACAACAAAGGATAGGGCACCAATGTTGGGTGCAGGTAGACACCCAGATGTTTCACTTTGCAAATAGTTAGCACTTTGAGGAATCCAACTTTACTGACTTAAAACGTTTGTTTTGTGTCTAATCCACCTCCTGTGAGTAACTCCATTTAAAAATGCTTTTTAAAAATTTTAAAAATTCACAATCATTTATTGGCTATGTGATGGTATAGTATTCAGTTTCTTTCATTTAAAAACAAACTTGACAACTATTCATTTCTGTGACCCAGGGCCAAAAGTAAAAAGCTTTGTCCAAGAGTCACCACAAATAGTGTGATTTGCAAAGTTACTTAACTCAATCTGGAGAATTACTGGTTGGATGACTAGGGCTAACTTCTAACACACAATGTTTTAAACTAGCTCCAAAAATAGTGAAAATTCAAATTGCATTTTGAATTAATTGATAATATGTGCTATTTCGGCTCATTTCAGGCTTATCGTGTTGGAAAAGAAAACTATGGAATTCAACAGAAACTACTGCCCCATTTCTTTTAATTAAGGTTAGGATTACCCCTGAACACCCTTTTGGGTCTCAAGGTTTGTTTTTTGCCAACCAAGTTTTGGATTTAGGTCAGTGGGCAATAGTTTTATGTCTTGCCATGTTGTAAATCAATTAAATCTTTCCAAAAAAAACCACGTTACTCATGGTGCCACATAATAGTATTGTTTTCCCAGATTAATCAGAGATTTTGGATTTGTCTGAATATGCATAAGGACTTAAAAGCACTGAGTGGCTATGAATTTGGAATTTAAAATAGCAATACATTTTAGCTTCAAACAGAGAGCAATAAAAAATTTGATTCTGAAAGTGATGGGAGGCCATGGTTGATTGGTCTGCATACTGGCAATTTAAATGTTAGGTACTGCAAGCTATATTTGCCCAGCTGTGTTTTTGGCACCAAATGAGGCACTTTTCCTTTGTCATCTACAAACCAATTTTCTCTTCAATTTTGCATAAAAAGAACTGACTGCAATTCTTACCATGTTAAATACTTATTGTTATTGATATAACTGTATGAGTGCACAGTGAGTTTGACGTGCTGTTATGATGTACTCTTGTGCTTAGTGAATTGTGCATCATGTCCTTTTTCATAATGGCCTATGGGAACTAGCAATAAATTCCCAACAAGTTCCCAGAAGACTTGTTGTAATGTTACAGCTGTCCTTGCCTGCACACTCGAGGGCACTTTTTTCAAAATTATTTGCCCGTAAATAGCTGCCAGTAAAGGACTAATGCCAATCCTTAAAAGCCACCTGCCTATTCTTGAGCTTATCTGAGAATACTGCCAAGGGAGACCATGTCCTGACTGTAAATGATAACATATCATGCAGTCTGTTGTAATACTGCAATGTTTCTGAATCTTTGCCTGATGGATATTACAGATGGATTTTCAAGCATACCTTTCTAACTTCTTAATCTCAAGGCTTTGGCAGTATTATTGGTATATATTATTGTTGCATGTATATACTGCTTCAGGTAGATTACAAACTCTGCTTTGCGCTTGACGGTATTGAATACATGTGACTCCCATTAAGCAAACAAATCTATCATTTCTTCCACAAATTTCAACATGCTTCATAGGCTTTGGATCATCCCAATTGATGATTTCAAAAGCTGCTGGGAATTCTATTGCTCTGTGCCACTACACACTCCTGGCACCATGACATCTGTTGGAGGCCAAGTCCTTCATAAAGGAACTTTTGAGAAATATTTAGAGATAGAAGCTAGGACTTGAGAGGTAGTGTGTTTATTACAATTTCAGTGTATATATGAAATACGATGCCAAATATTTTGTCAGCTGAACATGGAAAAAGTAAGGTAATCAGTCTCAAATAGCCAGTTACAGCACTCAGCACATGGATACCTATATGTTAGGGTGGTATATGCAATCTTCAGGAAATAGGATCATGACAGGAAATGTATTTTTCAGATGTTAATGCACATCAGAACACAAGTATTGCCCATTATGCTTGGAAGAGTTCTGGCCAGGTTACTGAGCACAAAAGAATTAATAAGAGGAGTAGCCATTCAGTCCCTCTATCCTGCTCCACCTTTCATTTAGATCATGATTGATTTGATTTGACTGAATTCCCAACTCAACATTCCCCATAAGCATGATTTTACTGACAAAAAATCTGTCCAAGTCAGCTTTGAATATATTTAATGAGCCAGCCTCCACTGGTTTCTGGGAAACAGAAATACACAGACTAATAAATCCCTGAAAGAAGGAAATTCTCCTTACCTCAATCTTAATATGGAGACCTGTAATTTTTAAACAGCACCCCTTAATTCCAGACAGCCTCACAAGGGGAAACATCCTCTCTGCATCGAACCATTGGACTCCATGATTCAAGACCCCTCAGGATTATATATTATGAATAAAAGTATTACCACAAACACAAAAACATCACTGACATTGAGGCGCTTTGTCAATGTAAAGTTATTACCTGTTTGCAGTACAACATATTTATCAGTACGTTTACCTTGCAGATAAAGTTCCCTGTTTGTAACCACATTAGACATGAACAACACTGACCTATTGGAGAGCAGTATTCAAACTGAGCTTCTCATTTTATCAGCATGGTGCTGCTTAACTAGCTCAATATTTATCACAATATTTATCAATATAATCTCATTTGGATTCATCTGTATGAAAATTAGGAACACATTTAAGCTTTATTATATCCATTTTTAATTCCTTCAACAAAACCAGTCTTTTGTATAATTTGACCTCTGAGAAGCTAATATTTCTTGACACTTATAAAACCTAGGGTACATGCACCTCATAAAGAAGTATTCTATCCATGTTAATGGACAAGGAGATTTTGATCAATTTTTTTTGTCAAAGAATCCTCCTGCAATATCACCTTAGACTTTACAACTCTCCATTTTGTTTTAGTAAGTGGAGATGTTTATGGTGCCTAGATTAAATCCTAAACTTGGTTCTACATCCGAAATTACATGTATTTTTAAAAATAATTATTCTACTTCTCCAAAATTGTTTTTTTTCCCTCTTAAGAGGCAGAAGTTATGAACGCTTATTGATGTTAATAGGGAAACCTTTGTGAAAGCATACTTATTATCTGGGAAGGGGACTGTTTGAATATAATATTTATTTACAATGGTATTATGTGAGCTGATTACTATTTCCAACATGTTAGATAATTGAGTTAACATTTACAACCTGAGAGGAACGCATGTAATGCTTCATATGTTAGACAAAATGTTTTCAATTGTTTTGACGTTCTGTTGGTCATGGACCAGGGCAGACCCCCTCAAACTATTTCCAGAAGGTAGTCTAAACCCTAAAGTTAAAAGCAGATGTGAAATGAGTATTCCAGGTGTGATGCAGCTGGTCAATTCACTCGAGTTTACGCAAAACAGAGTTTATTTAAACACTACAGTTGAAACACAAACAAAAGAAAACGGAATTGAAAATAACATAACTATTTGAAAACTCAACCGGCTTGATAACACAACTTAACTAAGGAGCTATTCAATTCCCACATCGTCCCATAAACACACCTCTTGGCAAACGGCCATTTCAAACACAGGTTCTTACAGGCAGGAGAGATTTCAAAGAGAGAAGTCAGGCAAGGATCATCTGCTGAAGCATGCATGACTGCCTGCTAAAACTAAACCAAACTAGAAAAAACCTGAACTAAGAAAACTGACCCTGTCATTGTTAAAGAAGACAACTTGATACCTCTGCCTTTATGACCTCTCTTGAAAAACAAACAATGACAAAAGAACCTTGTTAAAGGGATAGTATTGTCACATGTTAAAACTTTGATTATATTATTAGCTATGCAACCGTTTAACATTGTGAAAACAATGAATATTAGAATCAGGTATAAAATGGGTTGTTGATTCATTAACATCCATTTGAGAAAATTGTCACCATCAAATGCATTATGTCTTCTTTCACTATGGGTGACAAACCATGTCATTGTACACACTGATGTTTCCTTTAGATATTATGTTTACATATATGTAGATGCAGACAGTTGCGTAACACTTAAAGATGTTAATCTGCATTAATCTTTGTGTATTTTACTTAATTAAATGTTGAGACACTAGTTCATTTTATGTTCCTATTTTCCAAAGCCCTTCATACTATTTTTCTGTTTTACAATAATGTGAATAAAGTTTGGTCAATAATTTCCCTCCATTAGAAGGCACTTTAAAAAGTATTTAGTTGGTTGCAAATTTTTTCCAAATGTATGTTTTTCTTCCTTTTTCTTTACAAAAAGTGAGTCGATACGAAAAATATTTGGCGTGCGTGCATTCAGTTTGCTCCATATTGGGTTTCTGCTTTAATGGTATCATGGAAAATATAATAAATGAAATTTGTGAAATGCAGTAATTGTCTGAGCCTTTTATGAAGTAGGATTTGTGAATTTTTCACAACTCCATAGGCTGAGTTGACTCCTTTGGTGGAAGAACTTGATTGGTTGAGCATGTAGACATAAATAAAGAAGATTACAGTACTTCTTCTTGACGCTCTTGAAGGGTCAGGAATCCCTGTCATTTTGCATAACTTCATAGAATCCCTACATTGTGGAAGTAGGCCATCGAGCCATCAAGTCCATACTGACCCTCTGAAGTGCATCCCACCTGGATCCACTCCCCTACTCTATCCTGTAACTCTGCATTTCTTATGGATACTCCACCTACCATGCACATCCCTGGACACTATGGGCAACTTAGCATGGCCAATTCATCTAACCTGCACATCTTTGGACTATGAGAAAAAATTGGAACATGCAATGAAACCCATGTAGACACAGGGAGAATGTACAAACTCTGCACAGACAGTTGCCTGAGGGTGGAATCAAACTGAGGTCTCTGGCGCTGTGAGACGGCAGTGCTAACCACAGTGACCAGGCTAACCGAGTATCATGGAGTGTTACCTACATTGAAAGAATCACAATCATCATATTTCACGGAGAGTAATCCACCTTTTCAATGTAAATTAGCTACATGATCATTCTTTTTCTTTGCCACAGTTACAACTTTCATTTAAAACATTCTTAAGAATAATTCCTGAGCAAGTTTGTAAATCTAAAAAGAAAATTGGACCTACCTGGAACTATGTATGATAACATCTATGTATGTGACTGAGAGGAGGAATTATATCAATGCGACATAATATATTAACCTGGATTTTCTGATGGCCAGATAGCTGTTTTCCCAGTACAGATGGGAGTTGTGTTGGTGTATGGGAACCGTATGGAATACCATCATAGCAAATGCTGTAGAAATTGCCTGGGAAAGTGAAAATTCCATTGGGCAAATTTTTTCACACCTAACAGTCTCCTTATAAACTAGTGACTTAGGATGGTTCTGATAAAATTAAGTCAATAGATACTCTGAAAATGTTTAGACTATTATTCACGTAGTCTAACTCCTAACTAACTATTCAACTGACTCCATACCTACCTCATACACCTCCCACAGACCATCTACAACCCCAGGACCTTGACCTGATATCTCCAGGATACGGGAACCCCCATCACCTGATCCAGATTCGACCATCCTTCACTCAAAGTGGGCCCGACCCCCATTCACTCAGTTTAGACCCAATCCCCAGGACCTGACCCATCTTTACTCTCTATGAAAAGAGGCAGAGTAACACTATTAATAAACAATGAGATCATTAGAGAGAAATGACCTACGTTCAGAAGGTCAAAATGTTCTTTAGGGAAGGAAATCTGTGATCTTTACCTGGTCTGAACCAAATGTGATTCCAGACCTATGTGTCCTGGGTAATTAGTGATAAGGACTAAATGTTGACTTAGTCAGCAATGCCTTCATGTCATGAACAAATAAAATAATATAGAATCTGTTTGGGTAGGGATAACAAAAAACTCAGGAAATAAATAATTGGTGGACATTACTTGTCGGCCATTTGACAGTAACCACACTATAGGACAGAATAGATGTCAAGAAATACTGGGCAATTGTAGGAAAGGTGCCTCAGACGTCATGTGAGATTATAATCTTCATTTAGATGGGATAAATCAAATAAGCAAAAGTAGCCTGAGGGTTGAATTTGTGGAGTGTTTGAGAGAGTTCAGGAGAACAATACATTTTAGAACCAATGATGGAACAGGCTATTTTAGAGCTGGTAATGCGTAATGAGGTAGGGATATTTAATAACTTCATAGTTAAGGATCCTTGAGGTAAGTGTGATTGTATCATGTTACAATTTTACATTCTGTTTGAGGGTGAGGAATGTGTCAGAAAATTGAAATTTAAAATTCAAAAAAGGCAATTATAAGGTATGAAGACAGGACCAGGTACAGTGAAATGGAAAAATCGTGTAAAGGTGTAGCAGTAGCAAACATTTTATGCATATATTTCATTATTCTCTTTCTCAATAGAATATATCCTTGAAAGACTCAATGAGGAGGATGCACCATCATGGACGGATAACTAAGGAAGTTGATGATATAAGAAAGAAGGTGTACAATGCTGCAAAGGTCAATAGTCGGATAAGAATAATTTTAGAAACCAGCAAAGGTTTGACTAAGAAAGAATAATGAGGGAGAAATTGGAGTATGATAAAAATCTAGCAAGACATTTAAACATTTAAACATTTTTATTGTTTGGTTTTATAAGTGTATTAAAAAAAAGCTAAATTGGGCATTCTACCCTCAGGGAGTATTAATAATGAGAAATAATGAAATGTTAGAGTCTCTGAAGAAGTATTTTGTATCTATCTTCATAGCAGAAGAGGCAAAAATCATTCTAGAAAAGCACAAAAATCAAAAGGTAAAAAGGAGGGAGGAATTTAAAATAATCAGGTTACTCTGAAAGCTCACTAGCCTTGGGGCTGATAGGGCCCCTTGACCAGATGGCCTGCATCTTAGGGTCTTAAAAATTGAGGCTGCAGAGATACTTGATGCAATCTTAAATGTTGGAGCAGTTTGGAAAAATAAAACGTGACACCTCTGTTGGATGGATATACTTAGCAGGAAACCACAGGCTAGTTAACCTCACAGCTGTCATTAGGAAAATGCTGAAATTCATTATTAACAAAGTAAACAGGACATTTAGATAAGCATAAAACAATCAGGTTGAGACCCCTTGGTTTTGTGAAAGTGAAATCATGTTTGACAAATTTGTAAGAATTCTTTAAGGATGTACCAAAAAGGATGTATAAATGGGAACTAATAGATATAGTGTAAAAAGCATTTTGAAAAGCATTGGAGAAAGTACCATGTAAAGATTACTACAAAAGGTAAAAGCTCATGCTCTTGGAGGTGATATATTGGCATGGCTAGTGGACTGGTTAACAAAGTCAGCATTAATGGGTCATTTCCCGGTTGCC
This sequence comes from Chiloscyllium plagiosum, assembly GCF_004010195.1. NCBI lineage: Eukaryota > Metazoa > Chordata > Chondrichthyes > Orectolobiformes > Hemiscylliidae > Chiloscyllium > Chiloscyllium plagiosum. The sequence continues at coordinate 18,401,592 of NC_057731.1, forward strand.
ATACTGTGACTAGAAGAGTGCCAGAGGGATCAGTGTTGAGGCCTCAACTATTTACGATCTATATTAAGGGGTTAGTTGAATAGACCAATTATAATGTAGGCATTCTTTGCTGCTGATACAGAAGTAGACCGGAAAGCAAGTTTTGAGGAGTTTACAAAGAGTTGACAAAGGGACATTGATAGGCTAAGTGAGTGGGCAAATGTTTGGCAGATGGAGTGTTTTATGGGCAAGGCAAAGATGCGGTGATCTTCGAAGTGGGCTTGAGGTGAGTGAGCAGTAACGATAGAAAGTGAAGTGGCCATGGGTACACCCAGGTCTGATGTAAGGGATGTATGTCTAACCCTGCACATAAGCAGCCTGGCAGCAGCATTGCAATGAAAGGTGCTGTCATCATCGGGATTGTGGTGCTGGAAAAGCACAGTAGGTCAGGCAGCATCCACGAAGCAGGAGAATTGACGCTTCGGGCATAAGCCCTTCATCAGGAATTTGCTGGCATGCTTCAAAGTACAGTATTGATGTGCAGTGTTTTAATGGGATTGGAGATGTGCCATGTGAGGCAGGTGTGTGTCCAATGCAAACCTCCATGGATAGGAACTACATATGGTCACTGCCCATGGAGTGTAGCCTGAAATGTTGAGAATTGTTGACCAAGCTAGAGGCACGGAGGAGCAAGCAGCGAGATGGAGGTGCCCGGTACCTGCTCTGACATACCAGTCAGGAATTATCGCTGTCTAGTTACTCTGCACAAGAGGGAGAATAGGATACTGTATATACGTTAGGTGTGATTAGATACTATTGAGATGTAAATGCATGTAACTAGGTGTCTCAACTTTCCAGTGAGATAGTCACCTCATCATTTAAACCTTGTGTGAAAAATCAGACTTTTTCTTGACATCTCAAATCTAATTTTTCTGAACTTGCCACATTTTCCCAATAGTTTTGCCATTGCCCACATCATTCAGGTGCTGGGGAAAATTCAACTCATTATTTTCTTACATCTGTTCTATGGATGTATTATGACATTAATCCAGGAGTACCCAGTACTTCCCATAAAAATATACTGTCATCATGAAGGTTTAGAACTTGGAAATTTTCACATGAGGGGCATTCATGCTTAAGACAACATTCTGTTGTTACAAAAACAGAAATTGATGGAAAAACTTGGCAGGTCTGACAGCAAGTGTGGAGAGAAAGCAGAATTAATGTTTTCAGTTCAGTGACCCTCCTTCAGAGCAGAACCATTTTGTTGTTGCCTGAGCACATTAGGCTAAATTTCCCTAAAATTAGGTTGTATTAATTTCAAGGAGGAGGCGCAGTTAAATTTACTATGGGTTTCCCTCTGGCCCTTGTGACTTTTTTGCACAATTTTACATTGTTCACCTTATTAAGTATGCCCCACTCCTCCACAACACTGCCTTGCACTCATCAGTGGCAAAATGTTCCCTGGTGTCAGGACTGTCTTGCATTCACACCAGACTGCAGGCCTGGTGTGAAATGGCCACCTGAGTCAGCGCTGTCTGTGGCTTGCATGAGCAAGCTGCAGTGTCTCAAGAAGTTAATGATCTTCGGATTACTGCAAAAAAGATTGCCACCATCTTCTGTCTATTGCCTCACAGTCACTCAAACTCTGTCATTGTACCTACTTCCTAACAAGGCTTAAGGTCTAACCTTCTCAATATTAATTCAGCACCTTCCCTCAATGTCTAAGATCCCAAACTACTCATCCTTCCTGCTCTGTGTTTCCTACTCACTCACTTTGGTAGCTCACCACCTTTCCTGACTGATGATGGGTATATGAATTGGAAGGGTTTAGAGGGATATGGGCCAGGCGCTGGCAGGTGGGACTAGATTGGGTTGGGATATCTGGTCGGCATGGACGGGTTGGACCGAAGGGTCTGTTTCCATGCTGTACATCTCTATGATTCTATGACTCTATGATGATAGTCCCCTCAGACTGCTTCTGACTGCCAATCATGACAGGTTGCCTGGCTATTTAGCTGTTCTAAAAGTACAGGCAAGGCAGAGATGCCATGTACATCCACACAGTAAGTGCGAAGTGTGTGAATGTGAGGAGCCCTGATTCACTGGTGGGTGCCTGTTCATGCAAATTGGCCTTACAGTTGCATTGAAATGAACAGTGTTGGTTAGCTGCAAAATGCAGCATTGAAGTACCAAGCTGTACTTGGTCTCAAATGTGGCATGATGAGGGGGGTGAGGCTGGTGCTTTGTGTATGCCAACCTCTGTGGACAGGGGATACAAGAATTCATTCCCTGTGGAATGTGTTGGGAGATACTGGTCAAAGTAGGGATCCAGAAAAGACACCTGCTCAGACGCTCATGTGAGGAATTGTCAAGTTTCTCTCCACTGCCTGGGAAAATAACAAACTGCAAATGAATGAGCATCCGTGCAGTGAGGTTCCCATCTAACCCTGGGTAGCACATCAGCCTTTTATTTCTCAGTATTGAGAATCTCATTTTTCGGATCTCACGATACTCTCCAACCAACACGCCACTGCCCATTTCCTCTCATTTACTTCCCATGTACTCTGACGAGTTTCAAAACACTAAGCCCCACATCATGGGATGACAAGACAATTGGCAGAGAATGATAAATCCTGCAGCTTGAACGTCTCTGGGGAGTTGCAACATTTTATACTATGCTTCATTTTTCTAAGTATTGCATTGCATCATGCACCCCCACACCTGAAATCAATCTCAGCACATCAAAAGTTTTGAAAGAGTGGGCAGAGGTTGCAAAATAAAAGCTAGAGAAAGTACAATCATTTTCTTTCATACATCTTCTAGTCTGCACAGTCAAGAAATCGCTCCCAATTTTGTGTAGTGTGCAGAGCAGAGAAAATGAATGAGCAAAATATATCCTGCTATTTCTCTTTACATCCAAGATGGCAGCAGACACCAGCTTGTTTTGATGACTAGAGCTGGCTTTTTGATATGTGTGAGAATCAGTTATGGATATATTTATGCATCTGCTGTCACAGACAGTGACTCCAGGTTTTAGACGTTCTGGTAGTCATTACATATTAATGGCAACATTCAACTGAGAATTTGGCTGGAATAGGTGTTTTAAGTTGCAGCTGAGCATATAATTAGGTGCTCTTTCTATTTTGTTCCCAAAAAATCACATTAGCATTCAGTAAGAGTAGAAATTACCATTGATGATAATAGCACTCTAATGGCTCATGTGGTTATATAATATTTCTCTGTCTGTTATTTTGACAGAATTGTTGAACAGTTCAAAATAAATGGGCATTATGCACAATAGTGAATTCCACATTGTAGAAAATTTGAGTTTAAGAATATATTGCTGGGTGGACACCACGGGAGACCTGTGTGTCAGAAAAGTTCTCATCCACAAAATACTGTGAAATTGAGCAGAAATCTATTGATGTGACTATTATTTCAAATCTGAACAAATTCAACTCTGCTGAACAAGTGACTTTGAAGCAGCTATGAATCTATGAGGTTAATTAATCTTAGCTATTTCTGTAGCTGATTAATGCTATAAATTCTATAGTTCTACCATGTGTTTTGATGCTTTGATAATTAATGATTTGGAGATGCCGGTGTTGGACTGGGGTGTACAAACTTAAAAATCACACAACACCAGGTTATAGTCCAACAGGTTTAATTGGAAGCACACTAGCTTTCGGAGCGACGCTCCTTCATCAGGTGATTGTCAATCACCCGATGAAGGAGCGTCGCTCCGAAAGCTAGTGTGCTTCCAAATAAACCTGTTGGACTATAAACTGGTGTTGTGTGATTTTTAACTTTGATAATTAATGCTTCTCATCCTTGGTCCCATTTCAGAGAATCTTCTCTAAGTCCTCTCAATGGCCTTGATATCTTTCTTAAAGTTAGGCAGCCAGAACTGTCTCACTCCACTCTTTTCTGTTTTCTGTAGGTTTACTATTTCTTCCATGCCTCAATTTATACGCCAAGGGTCATGTGGTTTTAACTTGAAGCCTTTGACCTTCAAATTTAACAATGTGCCTTTGTCACCTGTATCACTCATGTTTATTCAGGGCAGGTACCCATGGTAGGAGATTCAGTAAAGTTTAGATCAGAACATTGCTGGAAAAGCACAGCAGTGTCAGGCAGCATCCGAGGAGCAGGAAAATCGCCGTTTCGGGCAAAAGCCCTTCATCAGGAATAGAGGCAGGAAGCCTCCAGAGTGGAGAGATAAATGGGGGGGATGGGGCTGGGGAGAAGGTAGCAAAGAGTACAATAGGTGAATGGGGGATGGGGATGGAGGTGATAGATCAGAGGGGGGGATGGAGTGGATAGGTGAGAAGGGAGATTGGCAGGTAGGACAGGTCATGAGGACAGTGCTGAGCTGGAGTGAGTCTCTCTCTCACTGCAATCCCCAGGTCATCTCTCTGGAGGCTTCCTGCCTCTATTCCTGATGAAGGCCTTTTGCCCGAAATGTTGATTTCCTGCTCCTCGGTTGCTGCCTGACCTGCTGTGCTTTTCCAGCACCACTCTGATCTAAACTCTGGTTTCCAGCATCTGCAGTCCTCACTTTTGCCCGATTCAGTAAAGTTGTCCATGCTTTGGACACTTTGACCAGTTTATATATTAAATATAGTTTATCCAAGCATTCTTTTCAGTGAGGAGAACAAAGGGTCACAATTCAGTTTGCAGTTCAACTTGATTTTGTTAACAAAATATTCCCTATTAAAAACAACATGTGAGCATTTCCCAAATTCCCACAATATGTACTCTCTGTCTAGCTCCATCCATCTGAGAAAGGATATTATCCGCAGTGATCCACATGTTTGAGGTGGACCGTTAGAATCTCCTTTCTCTCTGGTGTAGGGCTGCCCCTCTGCTATGAATATATGGGTCTGGCAGATCAGGGCAAATCGTCTACTGAGTTTTCTTGGGCTGCCACATGGTCTTCTTCCATGAGTCCTACTGTGAATCCTGACTGAGGGGTGGTATTCAGGTGTGTGTTTTGATCTTTCTTGCTCTGGACCTCACCTTTGGCCAATGGGGACCTTTCCTTGTTGCCATACTGGGGAGATGTAAAGAGCACAGCCTCAGGCACTGGCTGGAAGTCAAGGTGCCAGAAAGTCTGATTGATGCTTCTGCTATACAGAAGCCTTGGGCTGGTTATAGCTGTTTCCCTGAAGCTTTGTGACCTTTTTGACCTGAGTTTCCACTGTTCCATGTAGCTGATAGCTGCTGTTTAATGTAGCTTGGCCAATTTTCTATCAGGCCTGATTTCTCTGGCTATGGGTCGATTTAGAATGTCCAGTTTTGGGCCCATGGCTTCTTGACCATGTTAAGCCTTTTGCACCATGTTGAAATGCGATTAGTTATTTACCTGAGGAGCAGTGAGTACTGCAGTGCCACTTTAGTACAAAATGCTTGAGCAGTAAGGAGAAAAATTGCGACAGATTTTGTTCATTAAAAGAGCTGTGCACCCCTTCTACCACTCCTTAATGGATCAGGAACAGTTGATTGTAACTGCTTGACATCTCCACTGTGACCTCCTTCTGCAGATGTTCAAAGACAGACTTTAGGCCATTTCAATCAGCCGTTCATTGAATTCAGATGGATGCTTGTTTCCAGTTAAATATATCATCATCCAACACTGAGGGGTGCCAGAGGATCCATACCTTTTAACAATAAGATATTGAATAAGTTAAAATGCTGTTCCAGTATACGTGGACTCCATCTGTCACTAGCTACAAGGTTTCCACTTTCACAAACCATGATGTTCTCACTACCTGGGCTTACTACAATTTATTTTTAAAAAGACTAAATCATAGAATTCCTAAAGTGTGGAAAGAGGCCATTTGGCCCATTGGGTCTGCATCAACCCTCTGAACAGCATCCCACTCAGGCCCAGTCACAGGCCTCACTCTATGCCTGTAAACCCACTTTTCCCATGGCTAATCCACCTGGCCTGTACATCCTTGGAGTCTATGTACAATTTAGCATTTGCAATTCACCTAACATGCACATCTTTGTACTGTGAGAAAACACCAGAGCACCTGCAGAAGCAGTGAGAACACACAAATTCCACACAGACAGTTATTCCAGGCTGAAAATTGAACCCAGTTCCCTGGCTTTGTGAGGCAATGGTGCTTTGCACTTGCCTCCCCAGTCCCTGATTTTATTCTATTGCAAGTTGAATGTGCATCTTTTGAAGTAGATAGTTTGATGATCAGTGGTAAAACTGCCACTTTGGACTGTTTCAGTCTAACAGACTGTGCTTAAAATCGTCCCTCAAAAGTAAACTGTGAAACAAGGTTAATTTAGGAGAGTGTTAAATGAGTTCTGTTTCTGTCTTATATTTTTTCTCAGTGATGTAGGAACTGCATGGTTAGTGACACTAACACGAAGCAAACAAGCAAGACTCAATAAACAGTGTTGTCTGGCTTTAAGCGCTTGATAAATTTATCATCCACCATTTATAGTGGGTAAATTCTGTTTGCATGAACATGTCCATTAAAGGTAGTAAGGACAGAATTTAAACTCTTCAAGACTGTTCTTCTTTGCATAATGTATAATTTACTGCATTATTACTCCTCCCAAATGTTTGAACTCTTATTACACTGCATTAAATGTCAATTGCCATCTACGTGCCCACTCACAGGACAGAATTGGATTCATGGTGTGCCATCCCGAATGGTGAAACCTATGGTCTTGTTGAACTTTAGAGAGTCAAATCCCTTCTCATTCACACAACAGATGACTCTGATGCCACCATGATTAGTCAATTATCCCAGTGCTCTAGGGAATTGAGCAATGACTACAAAATCCATTGCCCAGGGTGCTGAGCTGTGGTAGTTCTGTGATGAAAACGATGAGTGCATTTCGAACTAGTGTATATTCAGTTATCCACAAACGGGGTATTGGTGAATGAGGCAGAATCAAAACCAAGCGAGGTGTTGCCTGTGCAGCCATCAATATCTTCTAAACGTGAAAGTTTATGCAGGGTTTACACGATTCATATATTCAAGGTGTAATGATAAGAATGCATGATAGCCTGAAAGACTGTCCTTACCATAAGTGTGAGTGGGCTGATGGGGGACTGGGGTGGGGATAGACCTGTTGACGTGTGCATGTCACCTCTCCCCTGGAACCTTCCTGCATTCTGGTCCTCCTTCATACATTGACCCACTCCATGCCATCGTTAGAGGTTCCATTAGGTCATGCCATGCCTATCCCAACCTCAGGGTAGACATTGCCTCAGACTTCCCCTGCTATTATGGACAAGCCCTGCCAGCCAGCACCCTCTGACTGACCCACTGGACTGGACAACTAATGGACAGTGCTGACTCTCCATTGTTTAGGTCTCTCATTTGTCTTCATGGCCTGGACTCAAATTCCCCAGTCACACTCAAGGCATGAGGACATTTCCATATTATATTTCCATGTCCCTGGCACCCCTGAGTTGGTCCTGAGCCTCCATGCAAACTGCAATTCCCCTACTCCCCTCCCGATGCCACATATTTCAACAAAGCCAACTGATGCATGCCAGCTTTTAATTACTGACGGGATTCCCATGCACTGCTAACTTATCCCTGAAGTTAGGACTAAGCTTCAATAAGTTTTAAAGGTAATGAAAATTCATAGCATACAAATATAATACAGGTAGGAACATATCATGACACGGTGTCAGTCCTGACCCATTACTGCCATGTAATTATTAAATGTGCATTTCAGACCCCACTGAAATAACTCCAGGAAGACAAGAATCCCATCATCAAGTCATCCTTTCATTTATATATGCAAAGTACATGACATTGACCCAGCTAGCTCAGAGCTGGTTCCTAAAGTGCATGGAACCCTGACATTCCTGTCTATATTTGTCAGCCTGGGCTTCCTGATTGAACCAGCTTAACAGCCCCCAACCAGGGAACTCATATCCCATGAGGTCCACCTGCTGACCTCGTTTCAGTCATTACACCCACATAATTAACTCACCTCTCTATCTACAATTTCTACTCCAGGAATTTTCATTAAATTCTGAATTCTTCATACAATTTACTAAAACTCTTCGCATTTTCATGAGATTTGTGTCAAGGGAAAACTCCTTTCATAACATTGATTTGCAAAGTTGTCAATGAATACATCACCCCTGGGAATATGCCTGGTTTATAAAACAACAATGAAATAGCTGTAAACTCAGTTTAGCCACCTCTGACAGTAACCTTATGTGTAACCACCTGCAACTGTTTGACAACACAACAATTCAAATTCCAGGCACATTAAAAATTAGGTATTGGATGCAGTACAGTCATTGGTTATTGACCAATATAAACTGTACTGTAACTAATTTATTTTGAACACAGCATGAGAATGTACTGGACTATAAGGAAACCTCCTTATAAAGAGGTTTATTAACCATGTCTTATTAAAGTACAACCTATTGCTTTTACCATTCCTTTTTATCCTGTCAGTTATTTATATCAAACAGCCTCATGAGACTGAATGACCAGCTCTTGGTTGAAAGGTAGAAATGGTCAATTGCCATTACCAAAGACATCAGTTACAATGGTGTAGATTAAACTTTATCGAATGGTTTCCTGTGTAATAATCCACTAGCATCCTGCATGTTCTTTAAAGGTGATTTCCAATGAAATAGGAAGCTATGACAATTTGTTGTATTGTCTGCTCCAGGTTAAGTATCAGCTGCTGCCTAACTGCCTCTTAAACAAAGCCAAGGCTTTAAGCTCAGCAAATGTGGAAGACCCAACTGTCCATTAACCATAGGAATAAGGACAAAAAAAAAAGCAGCAACTCCTGGAGAAACTATAAAAAGATACTGCCAGACCTACTGAGGTTCTCCAGCACTTTCCGTTTTTATTTCCAAAGAATTTCATTGTAAATTTGGAAACAAATGTAGAATTCAATAACTTAAGTCAAGGTTTTATATTTACCACCTGCTGCAGGAAAGTCAGTGTCAATTGTCCAGCACAATATATTTCACTGTGTAATTATGACTATCTATATAGACAACTGTAATGGAAACCTAAATCAGAATATGAGGGAGAATGAAAAAATGAAATGTTAACATGGCTAAATGAAGCACATTAGGAGGATCTTCAAATGGACCCAAAGCGCCACATGGACTGAATCACCTGTTTCTGTGTTGTATATTTCATACATTCTGCATTATTCAAAAGTGTTTAAAGTATAGGTCCCAGAAGTCGTACAGATTTAGCCCAAAGCAATTTTCCTCAAGTTCAGCAAATTGTTTTCTTATAATCACCATTCGTTGCTTCATAGTTAGTCCTGTTGAAGTCTTAAAAGGTTGGCTTTTTCATACTGTTTTAGTTTGAGGCTATACCCAGTAACACGGGGAAGAGTGGGAAAAAATCTCTCTCATTGCCCTCAGCTGCTGAAACACTATTCCTCCATAAAGCAGATCCAGAAAAGAAAAATCAGATCCAGAAAAAAAAAATCAGATCCAGAGGGACTCTTATGAGTGTCCCTACCTCTGAGCTAGGAGACCCAGGTTCATGTCCCACCTGCTCCAGAGCCATGTCCTAACATCTAACATAGGGGCACAGTGGCTCAGTGTTTAGCACTGCTGCCTCACAGCACCAGGGTCCCAGGTACGATTCCAGCCTCGGGCGACTGACTGTGTGAAGTTTGCATATTCTCCCCGTGTCTGCGTGGGTTTCCTCTGGGTCCTCCGGTTTCCTCCCACAGTCCAAAGATGTGCAGGTCAGGTGAATTGGCCGTGCTAAATTGCCCCATAGTGTTAGGTGCATTAGTCAGAGGGAAATGGGTTTGGGCGGGTTACTCTTCGGAGGGTCGGTGTGGACTGGTTGGGCCGAAGAGCCTGTTTCCACACTATTTTCTCTGGGTGCTAATTCCAAAGATGTGCAGGTCAGGTGAATTGGCCGTGCTAAATTGCCCCATAGTGTTAGGTGCATTAGTCAGAGGGAAATGGGTTTGGGCGGGTTACTCTTCGGAGGGTCGGTGTGGACTGGTTGGGCCGAAGAGCCTGTTTCCACACTATAGGGAATCTGATCTAATCTCTAAATAGGTTGATTAGAAAATATTTCCAGTCGAATGTGTTTTTGTAATAAGGAAAATGCAAACTGAAGGACTTGTATGGTGCAGTGGCACTGCCCCTACCTCTGAGCCAGGAGACCCAGATCCAATCTTAACTGCTCCAGAGGCGTGTTATAACATCTCTGAGCAGATTGATTAGGAAAATAAAGCAGATCGAGGAAGGAGCTTTGTAGTGCAGTGGTAATGGTCCTATCTCTGAGCCAAGAGGCCTGGTTCAAGTACCACTTGCTCCAGAGGTGTGCAATAGCAGCTCTAAACAAGATGGTTAGAGAGTATCAACAAAAGCATAAAGCAGATCCAGGACCAAAAACAAAGGCAGAGCTAGAAGGGGCTATTTTGGAGTGGCAGTGTCCCTATCTCTGAGCCAGGAGGCCAACGTTCCATTCCCACCTGTTCTGCAAATTTGTCATAACAAATCTAAACAGGTTGCATAAGAAGATCCACAAACAGATCCAGACAGGGCTCCTGTCATGCAGTGGTAGTGTCCCTATTTCTGAGCCAGGTGGCCTGTGTTCAAGTCCTACCTTATCCAGATAAGAGGCATAACAGGTCTGATTTAAAGCAAAATAAAGCAGATCCAATACAAGCTTTGCAAGTAAATATCTAATTGGCTGCTCAACCAATTGACTGGTCATGATCAGTAGTTGGGGAGAAAGGTCACAGTGATTTGGTGGAGGGAAAGCCATTCAGTTGTGTATGATAACATTTCCAGATACAGAACCAAAACAAAATAAAACCGATCTACCCTTTGGCTGCACTGGCATTTTACTGGTGATAGTAAATAGTGAGAAAAAATGTCATGGTGATTTGGTGGAATAAAACCATTCAGTTGTGTGTAAGAGTACTCTGGATATATATAAAATAAACCAGTTCCAGCATGTAAATGGCTGAACAATTGATTTACAGAATCATAGAATGATTCTTAAAAGTAAAAACTTGAGGGAACCAACAAGTGGGAAAGACCTACTAATCTCACTAATCTACCCATTTCAGATACATCTGTCCATCCATGAGAGTACTGATAGGAGTGACCACCGCACAATCCTTGTGGAGACGCCTTCGTACATTGACCATCAGGTTGTATTGTAAAACTGGAATTGATTTCAAATTGACCCGCAGCTCAAACTTTGGCATCTATGAGCTTATATTCAGCTATAACCTGTAAGCTCTGGCCCAGATACCCCCACGCCACCACAATACTCAGAGGGCCAGGCTAACCTTCTGAGGACATGGGTTCAAATAAACCCATAAGGGGTTTGGAGTATAACAGTAGGGAAGTTTTACTGCAACTGTACAAGTTGCTGGTGGGACCACACCCAGAGCGCTGTGAATAGTTTTGGTCATCTTATTGAAAGAAACATATCATTTCATTAGAGGCAGAGAAGGTTTACTGGGATGATCCCATTGTGAAGAGATTGGCTTATGAACAAAGGCTAAGCTGTTTGGGACTCTACTCATTGGAATTTAGAAGCATGAGAGGTGACTTCATTGAAACATCTAGGATTCCTAAGGGTCTCGTCAGGGTAAATACTAAGAGGGTGTTTCCCCTCATGGGAGAGTCTAGCAATAGACCGCATAGTCTCAGAATACAGGGGCACTAATTTTAAGACTGAGATGAGGAGGAATTTCTTCCCTGAGAGAGTTGAGTTTTTGAAACTCCTTGTCACAAAGGCCCAAAGGGGCAAAGTCCTTGTGTAATTTAAGGCTGAGATTGATCCTTGATCAGTTGGGGAATCAACGTTTATATGGAAAGGGCAGAAAAGTAGACAAAAGGAGTGTCAGATCAGCTTTGATCCTACTGAATGGTAAGCAGGCTCAAGAGCCTGTATGGCCTACTCCTGTTCCTCGGTCTCATCATCTTAACTGCCCTCTGAATAGTATAACAAGTCACTCACTTGATGGGAAATTGAGGTTGGGCAATAAATATTGGCCTTCCCAGTGACATGCATAACCACTGAAAAAATATTTAAATAACATGCGTAGTTTGGGAAATGCCAGGGCCCTCAGCTCCAGACCTTGTTATAGCTTTGATTCAAACATAGGCAAAAGAACGGTATTCCTGAGGTTAGTGTTTGATATCAAGGCAGCATTTATCTGAGCAGAGCATCAATAAGCCCTCACAAAATCCTAAGGGAATCAGGAGAACCTGTCTGTCCACTGGTTGGAGCTATACCGTGCTGAAAAGAAGGTGATAGTGTTTTTTCAAAGTCAATCATTTCAGACCCAGGATATCAATGCAGGTGTTCCTCAGATTAATGTCCTAGATCTGAACATCTTCAATCACCTTGTCAATGATCTTCCTTCCAACATCTAATTATAATGGCAGATGCAATATAATGTGGTAGCAGTATGTACCCCATCTATGAGATGAACTATGCCAGTTCAATGTGCTCCCTTTGATGGCCATTTCCAAACCCATGACCTCTACCACCTAGAAGGACAAGGGCAGCAGATAATGGAATGCCATTACCTGTCAATTCCCCTCCAAGGCACACATCACTCTGACTGGTTTTGGGTTTTGCTTTACTGTTGCTCAGTCAAAATTCTGGAACTTCTTCCTAATACCACATGGACTGGGTTGGTTCTCAACAGCATAACAGCACACTTACTTAAGGGCACTTGAACTGCAAATGCTCAAATATATTAACACCTTTTAAAAAAGCCCTCCTCCCCCACCATTGACCAAGGCTCACTTTCATCCAATGATTTCACTGTCCAGGTGGACAAAGTGAAAGCTTTCCCCCAAAGTTGTATTGCACACAGCTCATCAATTTCCTGCTTTGATATGGGATGTTTTCTGTTAAATAATACAAAATACAATTTCTGGCAATAATGAGATTTGCTATTCTGCTGATGTGTTTAAGTGTGAATTCATAAAATATTAATGTGTTTTACTTCAGTGCTCTCCACGCTGTGTGCTGCAGCTTAAATGAGAAAGTTGAATGTTATTTTGGTTAATGTCTTGAGCAGTGCGAGTTGATGCATTTGCAGTTACTCATATAAATTGGGCTAAATACTTTTATCTTTCTGTTACAAAGGTTTATCCCGTCTGTTGCTTGTCTTCTTCTGTGGAATGATTAAAGCTGAGGCTGTGAATCCTGACTGCTGCCTACATTTGGTTATCTGCATGATCCGTAACAACACTCCTGTCACTGCTTATTTGCCTTGCAAAGCAAAGGAGAGGTGTCAAAGATATACACTAGACTGCTGAGAGGCTTTAGCTCCTGAGATTATCTTTTACTGATTTAGGGATAATTTAGCAGCATCCAAGTCTCGAGAGACCAATGAAAATTTAGTTGGAGCCACAGCAGAATCTGTGGCCCTTAATAATACTTCTGAGCATCTGTTTTGCTGCAAAATGATTTTAACACCACAGCTGGATTTATCGCATGATACCTGTCCAAGGAATTATTCTAATAATACGCTCCTGCAGTTCTGCAGTGATAGTCTGAGATGCGCATGCATACCAAAAAAACATTATTAACATGTTAAATCATTTGAAAACTAATGGTTGAAATTTGTTAATAAGGGCTTATAATGTATTAATTTTCACACACACCAGGTGATATTAGAGTCAATGGGGGATGAAGGAAATGATTTAACACTCTTGATGTCATGGTAGGAACAGCTGACTGATTTCTGACGTCTGACTTTTACCTGCTTCACTGTGACAGTGAATTCTGAAGCTCACCTTTTTCTGGGTGAAGAAATTTCTCCTCCTCTCAGTCCTAAAAGGTTCAACCCTTATCCTTAAAATATGACCTCTGATTCTGGACTCCCGACCATTGGGAACTACATCGAAGTTGTCCAGTCCTGTTAGAATTTTGTGGGTTTCTATGAGATACCCCACCCCTCCCGCCTCATTCTTCTAAACTCTAGTAATACAATCCTACGTAACCCAATCTCTCCTCATATGTCACTTCTGCTATCCAACGAATTTTGGTAAAACCTTCGCTGCACTCCCTGTACAGCAAGAACATGCTTTCTCAGATAAGGAGACTAAAATTGCATACAGTATTCCAAGTGTGGCCTCACCATGGCCCTGTATAATTGCTGCAAGTCACCCTTGTTCCTGTACTCAAATCTTCTCGCCATGAAGGCCAACATACCCTTTCAAATAATACTCTGTGATCTAACATCCGGATCAATCGTATAACAGATGTTAAATTATCCGAAGAAATGCTATTTTCTTTTGCCTTCTGACTTGCCTAAAACTATTTCTATGCAGTTGATATTGCTTGAGTGGCCCTGAGAAAAGTTAGTTCTGCTGTCTCTCCATTTGGCTGCAGCAGAGATAGAACAGAGGCAGATGTGACTGGGCTGGGCTTGTGATGTTAGGGTCCAGGCTAATGCTCTGAGAACTGAGATTCAACTCTTACCATGGCAGCTCACTTAAATTCAATTATTACATCTAGAGTTGAAAGCTAGCCTCCGTAATCATCATCATAAAGCTATTATTGATTGCCGAAATCCTATCTAGTTCACTGATGTGCTTTAGGAAAGGAAATCTTTTGTTCTGTGACATCAAACTTGTTTACCTTGAAACGGCCCAGGAAACCATACAGTTCGAGGGTAATTAGGGATGAAGAACAAATGCCAGTCTTGTCAATGACACACACATATTCCATAAAAGAATAGTGTTAAAAAAAGGGGTTCAATAGTATAATTGATTGCTACTGTGCCAAAAGTCAAACAGGATAATCATTTTTCACGACTTTGATGCAAACATTGATCTAGGTAACAGATGTGGGAAAGAACCACCAAAAATAAGTGGGATATACTGCTATTAAACAATGATCTCCTCTTGCTGATGTTGGAGCTGAGCATGGTCCCTTAATCACCAATAGTTTCCATCTCCCTGACCACAGAATGTATGCAGAGGCCATTTGTTGTTTTAACAGCAAATGGACAATGTTTTAATTGGACAGGTGGGGAAGGCAAGTTTTCGCAAAACCATGTGTGACACTCACTGATGGACTGACCATCTTCGTAGTTTCAAAACTTCATTCAATATTCATGCCCTAGACACCTTAGAACATGAAAATCTAAACTCTTTTGATGTTTCAAGGCTCAAACAGTGGTCATGAGGGAAACCATCTCAGAGAAACTCCAAAATTTCAGTTTGTGAAGTGAAAATGGGTGTTGCATTGAGAATGACTGAATGATCTTCTGAGATATAATATTTTACACTGCTGTGGATTCCCTTACCCCTACCTCTGGTCAGAATCAAGATTGGTTTAATAAAAACAATGAGGTAATCCAGAAATGACTGGAGAAGAAACATTGCCACTACAGGGCTTAAATAATGACAAAAATTATGACATTATGACAAAAAATGTATTAACAGGACTGACCAATGCAAGCTCAGAGAGATTAGTTTAGATTGCCTACAGTGTGGAAACAGGCACTTTGACCCAGCAAGTCCATGCCAATCCTCCGAAGAATAACCCACCTAGACCCATTCCCCTATCCTACACTTATCCCTGATGAATGCACACAATATGGGCGATTTAGCATGGTCAGTTCACCTGGCCTGCACATCCTTGGACTGTGGGAGGAAGCCAGAGCGCCCAGAGGAAACCCACACAGACACAGGGAGAACGTGCAAACTCCACACAGACAGTCGCCCGAAGCTGGAATCAAACCCAGGTTCTGTGAGGCAGCAGTGCTAACCACTGAGCCACCATGCCAATCAGCTGAATTTAACAGTACACAAGCTTTATTCACAATGTGATACAGGTGTATAATATATTTTCATCCTTATTATTTGGGAACGTGGATTCTAAAGCTGAGGTAAATGAGATTTTGATTTTTAGTTTTGTGAAGTGACTTTTTTTAAGATGAGTTGAAACAGCAACACCAACAAAATCATATGATTTAAGCTAAATGACTTGACAAGCTACCTGGTGAGATCCTGCTGAATTGTTTGCTAAGGTGAACTTTTACAACTCAGAGGATGAGAGGCCAGAAGTAGGTTGAGTTTCGAAGAAAAGATCCATAGCTGCTAATATGCTGTTGAGCATCCTCAAAATAGTCAAAGTAAAAGGCAATACATTAGCCGGAGTCTGTATGTCTCAGGGTGAGATGTAAAAAGTCACATTTGGTGAATATGCAGAAAGTTGTCAAAAGGAAGCTTTTGTCACCTTGTCAGACAAGTAAGAAATCAAAGATTGAAGGTAAGAGTTCCACTTCACCAGTGCTGAGTGTAAAGGATATTGTTGGGGAAAAAGGGTTGAATCTTTATTTTGTAATTCATAATATCTTTCCAAATTGTCTTTGTATTTTTATTTTCTTCTGTGTAATAAAATTGTGTTGTTTTGTTAAAAGGACATTGGCAGCCTTGCATGAATATGTTCAATGACTGATTGCCATGGTAACCAAATTGCAAAACAAAAACTTGAGGTCCACTAAGCCAGGTTTCACTCTGGGATCGGATTGTCTAGTATTACCATCAACTTGGATCAAAACAGTAAGCTGACTGCAAAGACAGGAAGAAACTCGATAATGATCTAAAATCGGTCAACCAGTCCCATCGTACTGCTTCAGCACCAAACCTTGATGTCAATGGATTAATACTGCTCACAGAAAATGCCCAAATTCTTGAAAGATAGGCAGACCACTTTAACCGTATCTTCAATCAGCCTTTATCCATCAACAAGGAAGCAATTAACAAGCTGCCATAGCTTGCTGTCAGCTCCTTGCTTGATATCCCTCCCATATTGATTGCATGTGTCATTTCTAACAAAGTGCTAACTTGTAGCAGAACTCCAGGAGATGGTGCTACACTAACTGAGGTCCGCAAGGCTAAAAGTCAATGAATGATTAAGAAAATCACTGAACTCCTTAAGTATATGTTGGATCATGTTACTGTCCAACAAGACAATAAAAAGCCTCCCATGTCAGTGCACACTAAAAAAAAGTATCACATTGTTGAATAATACTTCATAACATAGAAAGATTGTCTTTTGAAAGAAATAATAGCCCCCATTAACAGGGACCTGTGCCTAACTAGGATGAGAATTTTACTTGTTGCCATCCAGTACATTAGTTAGGTGAAGGTGAAAACTATCAAGATATTATGGCAGGGATCAGAAAGAAACAATGCTGATGATGAGCCCACACCAGATGCCTTCCTTTATTACTGTATATTCTCGCTATCCTGCAAGCAGGCAATGTGATATATTCTTTTTATTGTCCAGCGCCGGCAGCCACCCACTGCTTTGTTAACAGTAAGTTCCATAGTAATAGGAGTAAATGTCATCCTCCCCTGCTCTCCAAGTTCTGCTTACCTTCTGGATCATGAAGCATCATTTTTAAAGGAGAACGTATCTCCCAAAGAGAGACCATTACTCACTTCCTCTTGACCTTCATCAGGGTTTATGCCTGAAAAATCGATTTTCCTGCTCCTCAGATGCTGCCTGACCTGCTGTGCTTTTCCAGCATCACACTCCCGACTCTGATCTCCAGCATTTGCAATCCTCACTTTCTCCTGGTCAAGATGGCAGTAGAGTAAGCTGCTCCAGCCAGAGCTCCTCTGCTTTGTCTGTTCTTTTCTCTCTTTGTTTCTTCTCCTTGCTGTGTTAGAGGAAAGAAGGAGCTGGTGAGCCCTGGAGGTGAATCCTGGAGCAGCAGCCAGCACAGGGAAGCAGTCCTGGAACTTACCTTGGAGCAGCTGAGAGCCCGTACAGAGTGGACTGGAGGCTTGGAACACAGCAAGGCCGGTTGTTGGATTGGGGTCTAGCGCAGGCAGTCAGACCCCGTATGGAAGCCCCTGCGCTGAGCTGCTGCAATATAATGTTTTTGAAATTTTTTTATCTGACTGCATTCCTTTAACTATGCCTTATTTCTAACTTATTCTTTAAACACTGTAAAGTAATGCAACTATATTTATCTTTTTCCTCTTTTATATCTAAGACTGGTACTTAAGATGGCACCATACAAGACAACTTTGTAAAACTTTTCACTATACTTCAGTAATTGAGTAGGCGTGACGATAAAGGATATTCTATTCTATTCAATCTTGTCTAAGACCTTGGAGATTGTAACTTGCGTGGCAATCTGATTTAAACCCACTATGTGTGTGCATAAAGAGCTGCAGAAATATTGTTCCAAATTGCTTCACCACAGATTATCACTAGGTAATTCTGTTACTGCTACTTCTGTCTTATTAGCTGTGAATAAAATCGGAATCGGAATTGTATCCCATTTGGTATGCAATAAATAAGGACTTCATTAAGGACCTTGGGAAATTGGAACTGGCAGCCAATCCAAGCAAAAGAGCAAGTGAGTCTTTCCTTGTGATCTTTGGCACTGGGTTGTCCCATTGCTGCGGGACTCTGTTCTGAACCTTTCAGAACTTCTTATTAAGGTCTTAAATCCCAGATATTAATGGGTTTATTTTAAAATCTGAGACGATGGAAGTAACTAAGTACACACCGTTCAAAAATGATTGCACTATTAGACATTTCTAGTCCTATTTCCCCTTTCGCAGTTTGTAAAATCAAATTATGCTCAATGCTATTTTACTTAAAGAATAACTTAACTTTAGGTATAGAATGATTTTCGAGCAGTTTTTCTTTACATTTCATTGATTGAGTGCATTGCTGGCTAAGCCAAGATTTATTGCCCAGTCCTAATTGCCCAGGGGTCAATTAAGAATCGACCACATTGCTGTAGGTCTGGAGTCACTTATAGGTCAGCCCAAGAAAGGGCAGCAAATTTCCTTCCCTAAAGGACATTAGTGAAGTAGGTGGGGGTTTTATTTATGACATTTGAGACATATTGACCATCCGGCTAGCTTTTTATTCCAGATTTTTTAAAATTCAAATTTCACCATCTGCCATGATGTGGTTTGGACTCATATTCCCAGAATGTTAGCTTGGAGTTCGGAATTACTGATGTAATACTATACTGCCATGTCCTCTGTTCTAACTGTGCATTGAGTATTCCTGTCCTGACAGAGTTCTGTGACAGCTACTTAGAAAACAGAGCAACACGAAAAAGAAACATTCACAAGCCAACACCAACAAGTATCAATGTGATAAATGCCATTTTGTTGTATGAAATTTGTACGAAGCAAGTCATCAATCTGTGAAAATGGTAATATTCAGGGACAGAGAGTTTGAGAGTTGCTACATCTGATTATTCCGAAATATTAGTTATATACAAATCTGCCCAGGAACAATAGCGGGGCTTGTTACAAGGTTTTAAATAGCTCACTCACAACAGGTCGACGTAACTGAACAGATTATTCAGAGTAGTTAAAAGATAACAGGCAGTTTGTTTGGAGCAGGTAAAGATGAAGTTGGTTTCACTTAAGGTATTATTTAGTTCAGTGGATCTGAAAAGAAGCTGTCTGTCAGAGAGTGGCAGCTTAACAAAAATATGGGTGGCGCGATGGCTCAGTAGGTAGCACTGCTGCCTGACAGTACCAGGTACACAGGTTCGATTCTACCCTTAGGTAACTACATGGAGTTTGCACATTCTCCCTGTGTCTGTGTAGATTTTCTCCCACAGTCCAAAGATGTGTAAGTTAGGTAATTTGGCCATGCTAAATTGTCCTGTAGTGCTCAGGCTAGGTGGATTAACCATGGGAAGAACAGGGTTACATGGATAAAGTAGGAGAGTTGGTCTGGATGGGATGCTCATCAAAAGGTTGGTGTGGACTTGATGGGCTGAATGGCCTGCTTCCACACTGTAGCAATTCAATGATTCTTTAAAAAAAGCCTGTAAGCAACAGTGGTGTGTTGGTGCAGTTAGGTACAATTGAGTACCTATGAATAGGGGTATTCTGTGTCGAGCAGCTCAGTAGCTGGAATTGTGCCAGTGGTTAAATGCCTTGTGAATCCAATCGGGCACAGTTTCAGGAGAAAGAACTGAGGGCCTGGGAGGTGATCAGTCATTAAGGCATTTCATGACGGATTGGCCTTTGAGAGATTTCCTAAGCCAGTTCCTTGAAAAAGAAGGAATTGGAATCTTGTGTAAAGTTTAATAAGATTTGATGACTCTCAATATCATTAATGTCTCAGGGTGTAAGTTGATGAGGAAACTGTGGGATCTATTTTGACCACATTTGCCATTTGATTTGCTCAGTGAAATCTTTGATCACATTTAACGATTAGTAGAGTTAAATGTAAATCTGTTATGTCCACTACGGAAGTTTCTATACCAGAATACACAAACGTGGCAGTGTCCTTCACAGAAGAAGACACAAGTAACTTCACAGAAATTGTAGGGAACCAAAGGATGAATTTTGAAGAAGGATTGAAGGAAATTTGATAGTGCTTTTTTTAAAATAGTGCTAGAGAAATTAATGGGATTGAAACTGATAAATCACCAAGACCTGATCATCTACATCCCAGAGTACTAAAGGACATGACCATGGAATTGTGGATGAGTTGCTTATCACCTTTGAAAATTCTGTAGATTCTTGAACAGTCCTGGAAAATTGAAAGGTGGCAAATGTAACCTCATTATTTAATAAAGCTGGAGGATGTGGGGTTTAGGGAAAAATAAGGAATTATAGATCAGTTAACCTGACATCACTAATAGGGAAAATGTTAGAATCTACTTAAAAGGATGTGATAATGAGGCACTTAGAAAATATCAATGGGATTAGAAAAAGTCAAAAGTGATTTATGAAAGGGAAATCATGTTTAACAAGCATTCTGGACTTTTTAAGGACATAACTAGTAGAATGGATAAGAGAGAACCAGTGGATGTGGGCATGGTGGCACAGTGGTTAGCACTGTTGCTTCACAGCGCCAGAGACCAGGGTTTAATTCCCGCCTCAGGCAACTGTCTGTGTGGAGTTTGCAGACATTCTCCCCGTGTCTGCGTGGGTTTCCTCCGGGTGCTCTGGTTTCCTCCCACAGTCCAAGAACGTGCAGGTCAGGTGAATTGGCCATGCTAAATTGCCTGTAATGTTAGGTGAAGGGGTAAATGTAGGGCAATGGGTCTGGGTGGGTTGCTCTTTGGAGGGTCGGTGTGGACTTGTTGGGCCGAAGGACCTGTTTCCACACTGTAAGTAATCTAATTAATTAATTTTGTTACCTATACATGCCTCATGATAGGTCTGGTGATAGAATATAAATTTGAAACATAGTAGTTTGTATGACAATTCCAACCTTGTACAGGAAATTTTATTATTGTTTGTTCAAACTGTAGAGTCTTGTGGCTTTATTCTCTTAGTAAATATCTGGATCTCACACCTTATCTACTTGTTTAAAAACATTACTTGCCCCTAACCAGACTGTAATTTAAATTTGGCAGTTTAATCTGGGATTAAACATTAACACTAATCAAGTTGTAGGCAAAAGTGAGGACTGCAGATGCTGGAAACCAGAGTTTAGATCAGAGTGGTGCTGGAAAAGCACAGCAGGTCAGGCACTAATCAAGTTGTGTCAGTCCTACAAGTGAATTACTGTGCTAAACAGCAAGAAGGAACTTTTACCCCTTCAGTGCCCCAATAATTCCCTTTGGCTGCATTAAGTAGCAGGTTTTAAGATCTGTAAAATGCAATTGCACAGCTTGTAAAACACCAGTGATAAGCTGTTGCTGCTTCATGTGATTCACATCAATAGTCATTTATTGTTGAGTCGAAGCCTCTACTAAGAACAGCTGTTTAGATGTAAAGAGACTAAATTTGAATAAATGGCTACTTAACCACTTGGTGATGGAGAAGTGCACTACATCATGTTGGCTATTTACATCTGGAATTTGCAACTATTTTGAGCCATTTTTACCTTTTGTTCAGTAGCAATAAATCTCGGAAAAAAGATTCATACAGTAGTATTTTTCTTCTGCGTCATTTTCCTCTAGCTTTTTTTTTCCTCAAAAGAGGTGTAAAGTCAGCTTCTTACAAATATTCTAGAATTACCCAGGATGTCAGGCAATATTTGTGCACATAGAAAACAAGTTAGCATTCCATTTCACAATCTTTTATCAGGTGTTGCCTGATCTGCGTATTTCCAACATTTCCTGTTTTTATTTCACATTTCCAATATCAACAGTACTTTACTTTGGTTCTACAAAACTTCTGGAAAATGCCTATTTTTATCATTTATATTTATATTTTGTTTATTGACTTATCACCACCAATACATTTAGCATTGGTTACCTCTAATCCTCCTTATTTGACTGTATTGGCTGCTGCTTTTGGCTGTTCCTTGTGCAATTTGAAATCACAGTGAGTCAAGTAGGGATAATCCAAAACTATAGTTGTGGCAAAGTTGTTAGCTATTTTCGTCAACAGTATAGGAAATCCAATGCCTGGATGCCTGTGAATTTCCGACATTTCTGATTGCAAACTCCCGATTAGCCAAACCCATGTACATTCATCATACGACCATGCTGACAAAAATTAGGTCAAAATGGAGCAAAAAAAAATTACAGGTAAGCCATCACACAACATTGAGATCTCCCTGTGAAAGGGAGCCATGAAAGCATTGCTAAACCTGTGAAAGAAAGTTAAAGATGCTGTCAACTGAAGATAAAATTAAGCTGATCTTTCATGCAGAAAACTGTGATACAAAGTGAAAATTAGACAATGCTAAGGAATAAGAGCCTTCATCGATGAGTTTGTCCATTATTTTGAAACATAAGGTGAAGATCTTGGAATAATTTGACAAGCAAGAATTCTCCTTGTTGACAAGGCCTGCTTGGAAATTTCAGCCAGAAATAATCATGGGAACTTACGCCAAAGTGAACAATACCTATGCACTATATGACAGCACTAATAGATAAGAGAGATGCAGTATATTCTTCAACAGAGGAGCCCAATGACCCTGAAGAGTCGAATGGATACCATCCACTTACCTGCTTGTTTCTCTTGCTGAAGCTGTAAAGGCTGCAGAGATGCTCTGGGATTTTGCACTCCAGCACAAATACATGGAAAAGATGTTCAACTGCATTGTCAACATGATGGGCTGTATTACACACATTCAAACACAGCTCATTAGTTTCAGGTGTTGCCCTAAAGCTATGTTCACGTACCTAACAATAATGTGTGTTGACCCTCAAGTTGGACTGATGTCACATTAGATACCATTTTGTATATGTAATATAACCATCTATTAAGTAGCATGTAATAGAATGATTTACTGTTTGTCAAGATTGGGTCTATTCTTTGCTGTCGAGTTCATTTGGGTATCATGAGACTGGACCATATAAAATAGGAACAGGAGCAGACATTCAGATTCTTAAGCTTATTCCACCATTCAATAGGATCATAGCTGATCCAACATTACTCACATCTATTTATGCCCTTTCCTTATAACCCTTGATTTCCCTACTTATCTAGAATCCATCTCAGCCTTAACTGTCCTTCCCCATATCATGTCAGTAGCTTAAATGAATACCAACAAGAAGATTTGGTGGCAGTGAATGTATCCAAAGCTTCTCAGACCTACCATTGTAATAAAAAAATTTGCTAAGATCCAGAGGCAACTCCCAATATTTTTCAATGCCTTCCACTGTACAAGGTCAGGCCATTATAAAGGTGAATGAATAGAAATGTAAAAACGTATTTTTCATTATTGACTACATCACTGTTCCAATTTGGTTTTCTTTGACATAGAGCGTGTTTCTAGTCAAATCACATTACATAAAGGTGTCCTTGACTCACTTGAACCTTTGGTTAACAAATTTGTGGACAGGCCCATGAGATTCATCTTCTCATGATTTTACTCTATTTCTGAACTTTAGCAAAGCGATTCCACTTTGGATGTAATTATCAGTTTCAACACAAATTGTATCAGATTTGAAACTCCTTTGCATATAAGTGAAGACAACATCTCCTATAAACCACCACAATCAGGCAGCATTTTTAAATGGTTTGCTGCAAACGTATTTATTGTTGCATGTAAGTGTGATAACTTGGTGCAGCTTGACTAATATGGTCAAGAGTGAATTAGCTGGTTAAAATAAACATTTTTTAAAAATCACATTGTCAGCCTACAAGCTGCAGGTAACCCAAATTTATTGAAAATTACTTTAAAAATATGCAGAATCACTTGCTAGTTATATTGAGGTACAATATTAGGTTTCTTAGTAAATTCAAAGAAAATAAAATTGGCTAGTTTTTAAGCATGCCCACTCAAGTCCTGACACCCCCAAAAAACTGAAGTTTAAGGTCTTCCCTGAAGCTTAGTAAATTAGTGCAAACTCATAATGATGATTCCTTCATTCTGGGGCATGGCCAGTTCTGTAAGCAAAACTGATTTCTGGCACTATTCTTTTTAAACTAACACAAAGTATTGCAGAAACTTGATATATGAGGAAGCTCATAATGTAATGAGAATGTCAGTAATCCAATGACCCAGAACAATGCTCTGTGAACATAGATTCAAATCCCAACCATAGTAACTGGTGGAATTTAAATCCAAATGTTACATCTAGAATATAGAGCATGTCTCAGTGATCATGACCATGACAACTTATGTCGATTGTGATAAAAAATCCCATCTGGTTCATAATATCCTTTAGGGAATTAAATCTGCAATCTATAGTTGGTCTGGCCCATAGGTGACTCCAGATCCAAATCAAAAATGGTGGCATTTTAACTACATTCTGGAATAGCAGATTATGCGTAGTTAGGAATGGATAACTAATGATGGGTTTACCAATGATGCCCACATACCATCAAAGATTCCAATTTCACTGGATGCAATTTGCACCTGAGATTCTGCAGTTTTTGGTATAAGTTTTTTAAAAATGTCAGACAAATTCTGGAAGGGAGTGTTCATTTAAGACCGAGATAAGGCATGTCTTAGGTAATAGTAAATCTAAGGAATTTTTTACCCCAGTGGATTGTAGAAGATAGATTGTTAAGAATATTCAAGAGATGGAAATGTGTTGCTGGAAAAGCGCAGCAGGTCAGGCAGCATCTAGGGAACAGGAGAATCGACGTTTCGGGCATTAGCCCTTCTTCAGGAATGTTCAAGGCCAAGGTCAATAGACTTTTAATTGGAAAGGGAATCTCAGATTATAGGGAAAAGGCAGGAAAGTGGATGTGAGGAATATCAGATCAGCAGTGATATAATTAAATGTTGGAGCAAACTTGATGGGCCAAATAGCCTACCTCTGTTTCTATGTCTGATGGTCTAATGGTAAATTAAACCAATAACACTAAATGCAACCAAATGTACAATTTATCCTCTATGTTTACTGCAGAGCTGAATGAGTGCTCATTTTTTTGTTGTCTTTGCTCAGCCTGCCACATTCTGTTATGCATTTATTACCTGCTGCAGGAAATTTAGAATGCTTTCTCTTCCTCCAGGACACTAAGTAATTTCTAACTGACAATTAGTAACTAAAAATCGATCTCAATAAAGCATCTTGTGATATTTTAATATTATTTTATTTTGCAATTTTGTGAAATACAATTATTTGGTGTCCTATAAAATGCATGTAATCATCTTTCTCTTGATTTTTCACTTTGCTATGCTATTTTACTGCAAAATAATATTTTTGAACCTGTTATCTCAAAGCAGGATTTTTCTACACACTAGCCTTCTCAGGACTAGACAGCGCATCCTGCAGTTAAAAGGAAGATGTCACATTTCTTCATGATTGCATTAATTTCAGCATTTCTAAATTCATTTGTTATAGATATTTTTATTCTTCTATTGCTGTCTAAACTTATACAAATGTTCAGATCTTTGCAGGCCTCTGAGAATCAAACTGAGTGAATGTCATGTGCTCGGAGAATGCCTTAGAATCATGTCAGATTTCCATCAGCTTCTGATGACAGACTGAGGACAATACTTCTATTGACTGGACCATCAAATATGTCTTAATGGCATCAAAATCAAAACACTGTCATCACCCAAAGGAGCACATTGTGCAAGATCTTTTCATATTGCTGTCAGACTCTGGAAACCCAAAGGCAAATTTTCCTTCTGCTGACCAAAGTGTAAATTGCATTGTGTGCAATTTTTCAGGAAATAGATGGCGGGACACATATAATTTGTTTTGCACATATGTCAAACTGAATGATAGCATTTCTACTTTTTTACAAGGAATTGTCATTATAGGGGATGTGGTCAGTTCTGACAATGCCACATTGTCTTGAGAAGGTCTTTTTTGAAGTGAATGTGCACTGTATAAGAATCAAACACATAGAATGGAATGGGAATCCTGTGCAGATTGAACCAGATTAGGGTCGGGAGTCTCACCACAGAAAAAGTCAGTTGAGTATTTTTTTTAATAAATGGTTTCATTTTCATTATTTCTAATGCAAGCACTCAGATTAAATTAATTGAATAATAGAATCCCTATAATGTGAAAGCAGATCATTTCACCTAACAAGTCCACACTAAGCCTCCAAAGAGCATCCCACCCAGACCCATCCTACTACCCTATCCTCATAATCCCACATTTCCCATGGCTAATCCACCTAACTTGCACATCTTTGGACTATGGGAGGACAATGGAGCACTGAAATGAACCCCACGCAGAAACAGGGAGAAGGTGCAAACTCCACACCAACAATCACCCAATGGTGGAAATGAACCCAGGTGGTGTGAGGCAACAGTGCTAACCACTGAGCCACCATGTCACCCATTTTCCCACTCTATGTCCACTTTCATCAACTCTTTCTGCTCTGTCTCTCTTCTCCATATTGTGGGTGAATCCCATACTGGGACCAGGCTTCGTTATTGCCTGAGCTACCAACATATATCGTTCTTGGAATGATTTGAAAAGAAAATTTAAAAGTGAAATGATAATCTGGCTTTAACATTCTGTGCACATAATGAGAACTGAACATTAGCTGAATACATCATAATCATTCAGTTAATTCCATTATTATGTAAATGACAGTTATTACCTCTAATCAGAGTATGGATTAAATTCAGTGTCATACAGGATAATTAAAAATGTATTGTCGGCATATATATTTAACAAATGCAGTTTCAAACGTCTTTAACATTATACATCGATTGGACAATGCTGTAGAAATATGTTGATTTGTATGGTTAGCCCTTTGAATTTTTAAAATATATATATGCTTCCTTCCTTAAGCATTTGTAAGACTAGCAATTACATTAAATGTTTTCCTCACAGAATTAAAATACAATCTCAGCAAAAACAAGAGCTAGACTAATTACTTGTGTTAAAACCAAAATTTGCATTTATCTAATGCCTTTTACTTCCTCAGGATGTCCAGAGCCAATGAATTATATTCAACATATTGCTACTGTTGCTATGTTAGCAAATGCAAGAATCAGTTTGCCATCAGAGAGAAACTGCAAACAATAAAAGGGATAAATGATCAAATAATATTCTTTAGTGGAGCTGTGGATAGTGATTGTTGCTCAGGAAGAATGATTTTTAAAATAGTGTCATGAAGCCTATTACTGAGCAGGTTGATTTAGATTACATTACAGCGTGGAAACAGGCCCTTCGGCCCAACAAGTCCACACCGACCCGCCGAAGCACAACCCACTCATGCCCCTACATTTACCCCTTACCTAACACTACGGGCAATTTTAGCATGGCCAATTCACCTGACCTGCACATCTTTGGACTGTGGGAGGAAACCGGAGCACCCGGAGGAAACCCACGCAGACATGGGGAGAACGTGCAAACTCCACACAGTCAGTCGCCTGAGGCAGGAATTGAACCCGGGTCTCAGGCGCTGTGAGGCAGCAGTACTAACCACTGTGCCACCGTGCCGCCCACATAAGGTCATTGATAAGGTCATTGTTTATCATCTTATCTGAAAGATAGGTTTGAATATGATTAGAATTTGAATGGGGACAGCTGTAGACTGAAATGATAAAATACTCTGTCGGACATCATTGGTTTGATCTTAACTTTATGACTTACTAGGACTGGGAAGTGTCCAGCTGCACTTGGGAAACCTGGAAATCATTGCAATGTGTTTGGCCAAAGTGGTTTTTTTAGTCCAACCACTGTGCTACAACAACAAATAACTTCACCGCTTTGTAACTAATTAATAACAGTGGGCATAAATGGCCAATTGTATGACCTGGTTTCACCTCTAATGTTTAAAAGGACATTCCAATCATGCAATCAAAGGACTTTGGATTTGGAATTGAGAGGCACAGAGCCAAAGTGGGACAATGGAGTAAAAATGGTTAGTTAGAAGTCCTACAAAAGTCCGTCGAGTAATGTAATTCATTCAGTGATGCCTCCCTGGATGATCTGCTTGGGTCTAAGGCATTCTGCAATGGTTGAAGAGGCTGGTTGAAGACCACAAGAAGCGTGTGGTTTGGAGGAAGTGTGTGATGTCAGCTTCAGGAGTCTGTTGCAATGCTCACTGATATAATGCAGGAAGCAGTTAATGATGCACTAATGATTTAATGATGGGAAATGTGAGCACAGTGAAAGATTCCCTCAATTTGCCTCTTCAAATCTGCTCCAGCAGTTCATCATTCATTTTGTAGATGCACTCATCCCACTATGTCCTTTATCACATCCCCAACCATTCAACTACCATTGAAACTTACTCATATCTCTATGTAATGTCACACTTCTCCCTCATAGTCACCTGTATCATATTCTCTGATTTCTTCATTCAATAACTACTATCACTCTCACTCATGAATCTCTTCTTACCTTCGTCACAAAAGAAGACAGCATATATATTGGGGACAAACAGATACTGGAATTGACTTTATAATCATTTTACAGTTAACAAATGAAGAGGAGGAGATGCTGGAAATTACTAAATGAGCATCATTCCTGGCCACCAGAGTTGAGAAGGTGGGAGGCTCTCAGTTACCTTGTAACAGAATTAGATACCAGCTCGAAAACACAGCAGTTATTCATGTTGAATTAATGCTTACAGCAAGTGAAATATGATCCTGTTCATAATATTCACTTGACATATTCCCATCTTTACTGTTTTAATTCATATCTTCAATCTCCTTCTGGGCCCACAGTAGTCTTGCAGGACGTGATCTAAGGAAATGATATCAACTGCTCAGAGGAAGGTACTCACTTTGAGGATGCACTGTTAGTGCGCTTATGTAGATTGTGTCCCAGCTCTGGTATACACCAGGAGGATATTGGCTGTCAACACGTTCTGCATTCTCAATATTTGGTCTTGCCCCTACACTAGTGAAGGTGGAAAGGTCCCTGGTGGGGCTGTCACAGACTTCAGCACACAGACAACATAAGGGTGCCTGAGCAGGAATCTGAGCAGTATGCACACCAATGCCAAAGGGTTAGTCTACACTGAGGATTTAGGATACATTAGAAACAAGATTTGTAATTGCACTAGGATATGTGCATGGGTGAGTTAAATATTTTAGGAATATTAAGCTTATGTTTTATCTTTGAGCCTTATAAATATTATTTATTTGACATCACTTGTCATTCTTGGTAGTGGTGTGATGATAAATGGGAAGGGAAGACCTGATGGAGAGAAATGAAACGGCTTTGAAAAGGAGGCTTGTTTGTCAGATTACTTTGTGTGAGTGACTCTGGAATGTGGCTTTTCCACCTGGTTGTCAGCTGGATGGCCTGGTGGAACCTGAGCAAATGTTGTAATCATGTGCGAATCAGGGCGACAATGCACTCTCGTGAGAAACATTACTCACAGCACTATTGACTTCCCCTCCTCTTCCTCTCCCAAAACATCTCCTTCCTCCTCCTTGGAATCACCCAGTCACTTTACTCAGCACCTTCTTACTCTGCAGGTTCGAACCTTGCTACTGTGCTTTGTCATTCAGATACGAGTTCAGATGGAGACCCTGTCTCAAGGGAGCATTCAGATCTGTCTAGATATATGAAGCCCACCTGAAACGTGCATGTGCCTTGACTACCAATGGTTTGGTGGACATAGTTCGTGATGAAGGGCTCCTGCTTGAAACATCAATTTTCCTGCTCCTCGGGGTGGGGGAGGTGCTGCCTGACCTGCTCTGCTTTCCCAGCACCACTCCAGTCTTGACTCGGATCTCCAGTATCTACAGTCCTCACATTTGCATATTTATTTACTGGATCACTCCAGGAACTGATTCCTCAGCTTTCTCAGAGGTGTCATTAGATGGAAATGGAAGTTCCTTGTTTCTGAACAGCCAGCCAGCAATGCTAATTTTAAATGACGAGAGATCAGGGAGACTGGACTGTTGCAGGAAGAAATCACTCTGGTAACTGTCAGGGAGTCTTGCATAGGAATGTATAAAGATTTGTTGGTATACGATCAATAGAATAATGGAATGGAAGCTTGTTGTTGATGAACACTCTTGGGTGATCCATGGGCATCTGAATTGGTAATTGTATGTTTTCAATAGGGCCCTGTGCCAGTAGGAAGTCATTTAGAGCTGCAGTCTTGAGCATCAACTCAAGCACCAACTCATTCTGACCAATTTCATATAATTGCCAGCCTTGGCAATATGACCTTCTGTTCTTGCCAAATTTATATGCTGCTGAATGTGGCATCCTGGATATGGCTCTGGAAGAGTCCTGGAAGGACACAGACACAATAAAGTTGAAGGAAATTGTGTTTTTAACAACCAGGGCACAGTATGCAGCTGCCAACAGTTCTTTGTCCAGGAGGTCACAAATGTTTCCCATTACCTGATGCAATATCACAAGCTTTCAGAAAGACTGGTGTTCTAACATTGTCGAAGAAGCTTATCCTCTACATGTGGTTCCTTACTGCATTGCTCAACTGATCACTTTCATGTAGAACTGCATAACTTTGAGCAGCAGGTTTTGTTGCTGGTTATCTTGCTGGTCCTCATCTAAGGTGAGAGTAAAATTCTGGTGGAAGTTGATTTCCCAGTGTAGTCATATCTTTCCTGTATTCCCCCCCACTTTCTGTGCCCAAAACCTCATGCTCACTCCCATTCACTATGAAGATTGTGCGGAAAAGTTCTAATTGAATCCAGAGAATTGTGACCCTGCATTGGTGAGGTGGGAAGGTAGGCAAACAAAGCAAGGGAGCACAAATAAATGGGAGGTCGTTGAGAGGAGTAGAGGAAGTGAGAGACCTTGGAGTACATATCCCAAGGTCCTTGAAGGTAGCAGGAAAGATAGTAAAGAAGAAATGTGGGATGCTTTCCTTCATTGGGTGAGGTATTGAATGCAAGAACTGAGATGTAATGCTGGAAGTAGTTAAGAGACTGGTTAGGCCACAACTAGCATGCAATTATACTCACTGTATCACAGGAAGAAGATAATCTAGAGAGAATACAGAGGAATGTTCCCAGGGCTTGAAAATTGCAGGAAAGATTGGACAGGCTCAAGTCATCTTCCTTAAAATCAAGGAGGCCAAAGGGTGACTTAATGAAGATTACAAAGTAATAAGGGACTTGGATAGAGTGTCCTCGGAAGATCGATTTCCTGAGGGGGAAGGTCAATTGGCTGGGGAACAAATTTAAGATCAATGGTAGATGGATTAGAGGGAATATAAGTAAAAGCTTTTACACTGAGGGTGGTGGGCGTCTGCAATTCACAGCTCAATTTGGTGGTTGAGATGGATATCCTCAACTCATTTAAAAAGAACATGGATCTGCATCTGAAGCACTGTAACCTGCAAGGCTATGGGCCAGGCTCAGGTTAGTGGGATTAGAAAATGCAGCTTGTTTGTTCATGGCATATATGCACAATGAGGTCAATGGTCTCTTTCAATGCTGTAATTTTTCTGTTTCAAAGTTTGCGTGGTGAAATATGATCAGCAAATGGCAATAGCGTAGGGCTAAGTACTGAATTTGCAAGGATAAATCTATCTTTTAAATATTTGTTCTCAGGATACATGCTGTCATTTATTTCTCATTAATAGTTACACTGACAATGTCTTTTCTTGAACTACTTTGGTCCATGCGTTGATGATATTCACACAATAGGGTTAAGTAGGAAATTTCAAACCATCAACCTAATAACAATGGAAGAACAACAGCTTTTGTCAAAGTCAGGAGGTGTTGTGCACAGAGAAGAACAATGGATGTTAAAATGTTAAAATATTCCAGTTAAAATTAAATTGTAAATTCCTTATACATTCATAAGTCTAGTCTACAGACAAAATCTCCTTCACATTCTGTGTGATAATCTTTAAGAATGGAGGAAGATTTATACAGACAGATTCATGGGAGATTGTGGCCTTATGATAATGTCACTGTACTTGTAATCCAGGAGATTCACCATAGCAGAAAGGCCTTTATTTATATCCTTTTGGGAAGGAAGTCTGCCATCCTTCCCTGGTCTGGCATACAAGTGACTCCAGACCCTTAGCAATGAGGTTGATTCATAACTACCTTCTGGACAATTAAGGTTGCACTGAGTCTGTGGTGGGATTAGTTGCAGTTGATCTCTGGAAGAAGTGGGTTTGGTCAGTCAAACAGTATTTTCACATTCTGTGATAGTAATTACTTCTACAGTCCTAAATAAGGCAACCTGCAATACATGAAAATGATAGAAGTTCTTCAAATTCATGATTAGCAACTACTGAGTAAAAGCTTTGCTTGCAAATAATTTAGAAAAATGTCAAATCATATTTAAAAATTAATGCCTAATTTATCATCCTTTTGTATTGTTATCATCAAATCAGAATTCAGTGATTCCTGTTCTCTCAAACTAGGGTGTTGTCCTAAATTAGTAGTCATATATTAAGTAAACTTTCAAATGCCAATATTTACATTTTTTTTATCCAGTATCAAATAAGTTGATTTGTTTGGTCAGCCCTTGAGTTAGTAAAATGTTTGCCAATTGTGTAACTTTACCTCTGTCTATTAATAGAATGAATAGTCAGAGACCTTTTCCTAGGGTAGAAATGGCTATCACAAGGGGGCATAATTTTAAGGCGGTTGGAGGAAGGTTTAGGGAAGATGTCAGAGGTAGGTTCTTTACTCAGACAGTGGTGGGTACGTGAAATGCACTGCCAGTAATGGTAGTAGAGTCAGATACAATAGGGACATTTAAGCGACTCTTGGATAGGCATATGGAAGATAGTACAATGAAGGGTATGTAGGTTAGTCTGATCTTAGAGTAGGATAAAAGGTCGGCACAACTTCGAGGGCCGAAGAGCCTGTACTGCGCTGTACTATTCTATGTTCTATGTTCTAATGTAAGCTAACAGCATACGTCAATGAACAAATGATGACTCCTAGTAATGGGAGTAGGCTTTCAATTACATTTTACGAGGGGCTTAAAGCATATCAGTCAGGGTGTGAATAATGCCCTTCCTGTAATGACTGAAGTACATTATGATACTTGAATGTTTTATAAGCATATAATTTTTTTGTTGAAATGATTTGCCTGAATTATACACTTTATAGGTTCATATGAAAAATTGCAGTCTCTAAAATATGAATGCTGAAATATTCAAATAGAAAGTCAAAGCTCTTTAAGGAATGTTAAAAAGCAAAGAATTGCAGATGCTGGAAATCTGAAATAAAAACAGAAATTTCCCAAGAAACTCAGCAGAGTTAATGTTTGCGTCTTTCAATTTTGAAGAAGGGTCACTGGATCCAAAATATTGACTCTGCTTTCTCTCCAAAGATGCTACCAGATGTGCTGAGTTTCTCCAGCTATTTCTGCTCTTGTTTGAAGAAGGTAATGTTGAGAAGTAACAGTGTTGTCTCGAACAATAAATCTGCATCTTTTAACAAAGATGAATAAAGTTTTTCCATTGTTCAGTTAGTTAGCTACTTTTAATTATTGTTGATATTTTTTTCCAAATGCATTTGATGTCAATATTACTTCACATTCATGGAAGTTACCCAAGTAATTGAAGATTGGCAGCACACATTGCATCAACAGTATAAGTGAATCATTTCAAATGCAAAATGGTAACAACTTGTGTTTATGTAACTCATTTCACATAATAAAACATTTCAAGCTACTTCACAGAGTCATGACAAAGTACAATACGATGCTGGGCCACATTACATGACATAAATTCAGTCAAGAGATCCAGAAGTGCTGTAAAGGGTGATAGTGAGATTGAGAGACAAGGATGGATAGGGCGAGAATTCCAGAGCCCAGTGTCTGGGCAGCTGAAAGCACAACCACCAACTATTAAAATCTGGGATGCTACTAATGCTGGTATTGGAGGAGTTTGGATATCTTCAAGGGCTGTGGGGCTGGAGGAGATAACAGAGATAGGAAGGGGATAATTTGAAGAGACAAGGATACCAATTTAAAATTATTGCACAGTGACTTTGAGAGGCAATGCATGCCAATGAGCCCCAGACTAAAGGATGACTGGGACTTGGCATAAATTAGAACAAGAGCAGCAGATTATTGGACGTCCTCATGTTTATGTAACATAAGATACGGGAGACTAGCCAGCTGCTGAGAGCAGACTAGCCCGATGTGCATGAGAGAAGTCAAGACTGGAAGCAATAAGGACATGGATCAGGGTTTATTTACTTATAACATATTGGAAAATAAATATTTAATTCACAGAATTAATAAAATGACTGTGGAAAATAATGGATTGTGTTGGTGAAAATGCAGGCATAATGGTAAGTCAAGAATAATTGGTTCTTTGATTTCTCCCAATGGTAACTGTAAACTGTCCAAATCAAAATTAAGTGCCCTTTAAAAATGTTAAAGCCTTTGTAATTAAGTAAATAAAGCTACACAAAACCAATTCAGCGTTAACACTTTTATTGAAGGAGCACTGCAGTTTTTGTGATTAGTCTTACTTTTCTTTCATAAATCTTTAAGACTCAAACTACACAAGAGAAAACCTGCAAACCAATATTTTTGACATGTATACAAGTATACAGGATGATTTTATAGCCAAATTTCTTACTTATCCAATGTGCCAATATAAAATGTGCTGATAAGTTGTTTACAAACTTGGAGCAGTCTAAAATTAATGCATAAATCAATACGATGTTTTACTGAGAACTATCACATAGTCTTAAGGAGGAAAGTTCTGCAACAATAGAAAGCACAATATCTGAGACAGTAATCATGTAATCTAATTCACATTTGTACAGACGATTGTGTTTACCTCATCACAGCATCAAATTACCCTTGGAAATTTTTTAGGATTCGGATTCCACTATCTGCCCTGGAACAGTATCTGTAAAAAGATAATAGTTTGGAATTTGCCTTTTACACATTTCTTTCTATATCACTTCTTGATTGCAATATTTTTGATCTTTCATCCTGAAATGAAATTTTAGATTAACTTATATCAAAGGTGATGCCAGCATAATTCAGTTGCTTGCATTGCCACCTCTTACAAAAGAATACAAGTATTCAAGAGCTATTCCAAATATAAGAACACCAAGTCAGAATGATGTTGACAGGGGACTTGAGAGGAGGCCAAGACGGATTATCCACCATATAAACTTAATAAAACATGGACATTTAAGTTTACCCATT
Source organism: Chiloscyllium plagiosum (assembly GCF_004010195.1). Lineage (NCBI taxonomy): Eukaryota > Metazoa > Chordata > Chondrichthyes > Orectolobiformes > Hemiscylliidae > Chiloscyllium > Chiloscyllium plagiosum. The sequence continues at coordinate 18,436,962 of NC_057731.1, forward strand.
TTGCGAGGATACATAATTTACCACAAGCATTTCCTTACCCTATCTCCTGAAGCTGAATGTAAAGAATTAATTTTTTTGATGCTGTTTTGAAGAGCCAATGAGTTCTCCCAAGTATCTCAGCCAGCATTTCATCCGTCAACCACCACACTTTTACAGGTAATCTAGCCATTATTGCACTGTTATATGTGGAAGCGTCCTGTGCATAACTTGGCCGGTTTGTTTGAGAAAATGGATGTCAGAAGCATGTTCTAAAGAGAAAAGTAGACATAATATCAGAATGTCTCCTTCCACTGTGCACAGAAGAGTATTAGTTGAACAGGCCTTTTAAGAGCTATAGGGAAAGGAAGAGTTCTGATTCAAGATAACAGAGTTCACTGCTGTCATCTTCTAGAGAGCCAGCAAAAACATGATGTGTCAAATGGCATCCTTAGGGGTTGTAACCATTCTATATTTCTGAGCTGCAGCTCAACTAGCCAATCCCTGACAGAGAGCTTAGGGATAAGAGGTCATGCCTTTGGCTTCCTCTTGAAAAATGTGTCTTTAAAAAATTTAGATGTAGAAATACCTCACTTTCTAACCAGCTACTTATATTTACAGACATATGCATATTATCAGAAAAAAGCAAGAATTATTTGTATATAAAGCAATTTTAGCACATCACTAGTAGTAGACTTACATGCTTTGCTACTTTTTAAATTATGCAGAGATTTGAAATACACTGACAGCCTGATTATATTTGCTCATATATTACATATACACATGAGAGCAAGTCCACAATAAAGTATTCATTGGTTTGTTTTATCATAGAATTGCAGAACATCTACAGTGTGGAAGAAAGCCACTTGGCTTATTGGGTCCACACTGATGCTCCAAAGAGCATCCCACTCAGACCCATGACCCTACCTAATCCCTGTAATCCAGCATTTCCCATGGCTGATCCACCTATCTTGCATGTTCCTGGCCATTATGGGCAATTTAGCAAGAGCAATCCACCTAACCTGCCCATCTTTTCTTTATGGAAGAGGAGAAAAAAAATGAAATAATAAACACTCATTCTGTTCGACAACTCTATTGGCAACACCTGAAGCAATTCATTACTTTGTGAATTTGAAACTCAGCTAAGCATTCATAATGAAATTACATTGAATAATGGTTGGAATGACACTCAGAAGGAGTACAGTAAGAGAATTTTGTATTTTTTTCTCAAAGGTCAGTGAAATCTATAATTATTTTGTTGGAATGTTTGGAAGTCTTTTAAGTGGATTGCATCAATTGTGAAAGAACAAACTGCAATTTTCTTAGATAATAAACAATACTAGTTCATGGGAATTGGTGACAGTTAGCCTGGAAGCAGTACCATAGGAGGAAAGGTAAGACTGAATATCATGTGGCTTGGAAACAAAGAGGACACAATGGCAGTTACAAGGAGAGACATAAAAGAATAAAAGCAATCAGGTACAGACACAAAAGGCAAGTAGAAACAGAGAAAGAAATACACTGAGAACTCTATAAGGAGAAGTAGTAAATTGCCTGCAGGAAGTGGTCAGTTTTTCTGTGAAGCAAATGTGACTGTGTGACCTAGCTAAACACACTTGAAAACTGGGAATTTATGTGAATAACCCAGTGACACTACAGAGCTGGATGTTTTCCAGGGCTGGCCAAACTGTTACCTTGTGTGATATTGATTTGTTGGTTAAAATGGAGTTCTAGAAAGCTACACCATCAGAAGTATCGTGACCCAAAAAAAGAATGTGTCCGTGGAAGTGTGCCTTTCTGATGATCATTCCCATGAAACACAAAGTTGACAATGTCCTACATGAATAAAGAACTGTGTATCTATGTAGTGCCATGTTTGCATGGAAAATGATATGAATGCTTGCTTATTGAATCTACTCTTTAAGGTCAAATTTATCCTTTGATTTGAAGTATTATTTGCCTGTTAATTCATGTAATTTGAATTTGTTTTGCTGATGGAATAGTGAGAAAAAGTGGGATTTTGTTGAACGTTTCTTAATTTTGGGGTTATTCAAATAAATTTGGTTATGTTGGTTTACAGTTTCCCCAGAAGATCATAATTCTCTATAAACAATCCCTGCTTAGCTGAATCCACATTGAGTCATAGAGCCCTACAGCCCAGAGACAGGCCCTTTAGCCTAAACTAATCTATGCCAACCAAAATGTCTGTTCACACTAACCACATTTCACTGCACTTGCCCCACATCCTTCTAATCCTTTCCAATCCATGTGTTTGTCCAAATGCCTCTTGAATGTTATTAATGTACCCACCTTAACAATCTCCTTTGGCAGCTCATTCCAAGTGCGTACCACCTTCTGTGTAAAAGAAAGTTGCCCCTCAGGTTCCCTTATATTCTTTTTACCTCGTTGATTATATTCTTTCCCCTCTAACCTGATGCCCTCTGGTCCTCGATTCCCCAACCCTGAGAAAAAGACTGAGTGCATTCACAGTATCAATGCCTCTCATGATCTTATACACCTCTATAAGGTCCCCCCTCAATCTCCTATCCTCTAAAGAAAAGAAATATGAGTTTGAAATTCAGCAAGTATGCTGAATAAGTTTCAAGTTTACAGCTGTATAAACAAAACCTTCAGAGCTGAATACATTAAAACCTTTGATGTCATTGAAAGAGCTCAGCCATTTTTCCCAAGTTCTAAAACAGAAGAACAGAGGTCTGAGCTGTCAATCAATGACAAGATTAAATCAAAAGGGGCAACTGACTCAGTCATATCTTAACATCAATATTGTTCACTGCAGAAGTGCACTTTATCCATTGCATCAATTGTTCATGAATCTGAACACTTTTAGACTTCCACATTCTGGTCACTTTAAAAAGCCATTTACCTCCTAAAAGCAAAGCCTTATCATCAATAACTGCTTTAAAAACATATTCACTTATGTTACAGCATTACATAATGACACACAATTGTGTCAGGACCTTTTTGAATGTACCTGTCAAAAAATTCCTGATTCTAGATTAGGGTTCCCCATACCTCATGACAGCTCCAGACTGGCAAGAACTGCTTTATCTTTTAAAGCCATTCAGCTAGGTGACGCCATCAAGATCAGTAGGAGTCTAAAATTCCTACCCTCACAGTGGAGAAATGTTTAAATACTATCTCGAAAACATTACTTCTGCCCTGCTTAGCATACTTTATACTGTGTAAGTTTCCCTTTCATTAATTTCTTTGGATCTTTGAAAGGCTTTTCACCTTATCCTCATGCTTCGTCCTCTAAGACTGGGATATATCATATACTCTGGGCAATCCTTGACCTATCGGAGTCAACACTCCTGGTTTAAATTTAAACAAAACTAGGTGGTTCACTATCAGTCATCATCTATCTGGTGCATTTTCCATAGCAATGCCTCAACCAGTCAGAATCTACTTGCCAACCAAATCTGCAATCTCTTGTCATATGGTATATAAAAAAGTCTTCCCCTTCATGTTGGTATTATTGTGAAGTAATTTGATGAATAAAAGATGAAAAGCTTTGACAAAATGTCTCTTTTTCAGTACAGGTCATTCTGCTATAACGTGCGTTTTATTAACACAAATTCACTGGAATGCAATTGATGAATTGGGGACACTGTTTCTAAAGCGTGAACTTTTAAAATGTGTATTGGCTGTAATGCGATTACATCGCCAACAATTTAAACGCTGTATCTAAAGTGCGATTTTTCTACAAGAACGTAACCATGTCGTTATAGAAGAACTACCTGTACTTTTCTGACAAGATATCTGGTTGTCCCATAGTGACATTCTGCTGGAAAAGTATGAATTTTGTCAGAATCAAATGTCTATCCCCCTCTTTGATGGGGAGCCAGGGAGAGGGGGAAACAACCTGCCTTAGAGAGCTGCCAGCCAATCTGATTGGTGTTATAAGATGAATGAAACCCTGACACACTTGTACCACAGCTAGCAGGTTTCTAATCTCAGCAGCACCAGTAAGAGGCTGTACCCTTCACTGGGACTAAAAGCAATCCCAAAGAAGAAAGGGAGATTGCTCTCAGACTTAAGGCAAGTTCAGGTGCCCAGCTGGAATACTCCAGCTAGCGGCAGGAAGTGGATGGAGGAGAGTGTAGTATTAAAGGAACAAATGGCTGTAGAGAGAAGTGCAACTTTTGGGAAGAAGGTGTGCACCCAGTAAGCACAGAGGATCCAAACACCAACAAATGAGGTATCCCCACTTCCTGCCTATATTGTTAATGCTGCAGGCTGCTCACACCACTCACACAGACTGAATATTGTGACCAAGGAAGATCGAAACCTTTTAGTGGCAGTTAACTGGTTCTCTAAGTGCTTTAATAGAACTAAAGGTGGGACGCCTAGTGCCTTTGTTGTCCCCTCTAATATGATGGACATAGAAGAACTGTCTAACTATGCTCTATGAGCCCTCCCATCTTCAAATAAACCATTGAGGGTCTTGTAAAATTCAGCTCTTTGTAAATTAACATGATGCTATGGAACAATACCGCTATAACTACATAATACCTCTCACTGCCACCATAATAACACCCACTGTCGATGTGCAAGAAACATAAAGGGTATAACAATAAGGAGTTGAGAATACCTCTGAGCTTGATCTTATAATCTGCGATTTGATCTAAATCCTTCAGTACTACACACCAACTTCACTGTTTTTCAAAATTTAATCTAAACAAATTTGGTTGAAGTAAATATTATACTTGTGTTTGCTCTTTTTCTTATTAAATGAATTATCAGCTGTAAACTAACATTGTAACTACAATGAATTAACTATAACACTATTACAATGATGCACAATGTTTGCTGACCCATTAATAACCAAAACAAAGTTGTAAAACACCCTCTGTATATTATTGTCATACATTGAATTCCACACTTATTTTAAATTAATTCATGAGATGTCAGCGCTGTGGGCTGGCTAGCATTGCTGTGATCTTCCAGCACCACTGATCCAGAATCTGGTTTCCAGCATCTCCAGTCATTGTTTTTACCTCGCTGGAAATACTCAGTCATGCCTTGTTATCACAGTGAGGAAAGCTGTAAACCTTGCTCTTAGAGCCATATAGTAAGATTCCACATGGAAGTAAATTTGTTTTATGATCTGCGCCAAAGACGTCCATGAAGAATTCCATGAAAACACAATAAAGCATTGCTATCCATTCTTCACATTTGATGAAATGGTACTTTTAGTGTACCAAGTTAAAAATCACATAACACCAGGTTATAGTCCAACAGGTTTAATTGGAAGCACTAGCTTTCGGAGCACCGCTCCTTCATCAGGTGGAAGGAGCAGCATTCTGAAAGCTGGTGCTTCCAAATAAACCTGTTGGACTATAACCTAGTGTTGTGTGATTTTTAACTTTGTCCACCCCAATCCAACACCAGCATCTTCAAGTCATGACGACTTTTCATGGTAATGGTCAAAATAACCATTATAATGCCTAACTAAAGAACCTGACTAGCAAAGTGTTCACTTGTAGCATTTATTTTCCCAATGAAAGAACAAATAGTTCTTTTAGACAATCAGTAAAATTGCCAAGGTGAAACTGTGCATACTCTCTCTTCTTAGTTCACATCATTGCAATTTAATGCTTTAATCAAATGATCACAAAGGAAATTATAATGTTCTCCATTCTTCTTTGGGTAGTTTAAGAATTGAAACAGCAACTCAGTCAACTGTGAATTTAATAACAAAAGTCATTAGGTTAATTTGAACATTTGTGAGTTGACTTAGATGACTGAGTAAAGATTGTGACTGAAATTGTCTGAACAGCAACTGTGCAGGTGGAAGTAAGAAATTCACAATAGACCATAAACAGACCAAGTGAGTGGGTAAAATTGTAACATATGCAGTTCAATCTGAGGATTTGAGGTCATTTATTTTAGGCTTAAAGGAAAGCATGATATGTTCTTAACAGTAAGGGAGTAGAAAGGTGGAAGAGCAATGAGATCTGAGTATTCAAAGACACAGATCATTGAAAGTGGGTGCACAAAAACAAAATTTAATCAAAAAGGCTAATGGGATGTTGGCATTTATTTGAGATGGTTGGACATTTGAGTGGAGCAGTTCACTTAATCATATCCCATCTGGAATATTGGGTTCAGTTCTGTGCATTTCAAGAAGGGTACATTTCTCCAGAAACAGAACTGCACCCAGAGATTTAAATACTGGGGCTCCAACATCAAGCCAAAAGCTAGGAATTCTGTGGCAAGTTACTCACCTTCTGTCTCCCAAAGGCCTGTCCATCATTTGCAAAGGGTCAGGAGTGTGATTAGACACCAGACACTTGCCTGGATGAGTGAAACTACAACAGTACTCAAAATGTTCAAACCAGAGATGGCCAAGCAACCAACTTGACTGGCACCCATTCACCAACTTCAATATTCACTCTCTCCATCATTGATGCACAGAGACAGCAATATGTTCCATCCATAAGATTCACTACAACAACTCAACTAGACTCCTTCACCAGTATTTCCCAAACTCACAATCTTTACCACAAGATGGTAAAGGATGGTACATGGGAACAGCACCACCTGCAAGTGCTCTTCCAAACCACACAACACTGGAATCAAGAGTGTGGTGCTGGAAAAGCACAGCAGGTCAGGCAGCATACGAGGAGCAGGAGAATGGGCGTTTCGAGTGTAAGCCCTTCATCAGGAATGAAGTTTGTGAGCCGGGGGCCTGAGAGATAATGGGAGGGAGGTGGGGCTGGGGAGAAGACAATATATGTTATATATTGAAGGGAATGTAATGCATATTCTCCAAGGTGTAGCAATCCTATAGAGTTATGGTGGAATAGTTGGTTTGGATTTCCGTGAGCTTGGAACATTGAGGAGTGAAATATAATAGAGGTGTTTATAATGATAATTGCACCACAATTTATTCCTGTTCCTTCTTGTCTCTCAAAATTATAGTGTTTAACCTTCCTGGATCCCTGCTGCTGTACCCCCATGTTTTCCTGCCAATTGAAGACGCTTAACTAACTAGGCATCAGCCAAATGTCATTATTCCCAATGAGATTCCAAACTGATTCAGATAGGAATGTGGACAACCTAGCAGAAAGATTTGTCGGTAATTGCAGTGGCTTTGGAATGGAGTGATGCAGATTCTTCTGACATCTTAACTCCACTGGCCATAGGTCAGAAAGAATCAAATTTTCTCTCAGTCCCAGCCACAGAAAAACATAATCCTAAAGTGCCAGTTATTTGTAATTAATTTGATTGTATTGCTTTGAATAATCAACTGTTAAGTTATACAATCTTATGTCAAATCTAAAATAACTTTTCCATGATAAACCTATCAAAACATCATAACTTTTTCTCAATATAAAAAGTGACTGACAGCATCTAGATCTGCTCATTAAAAAAAACAAAAGTACTTAAACTTGAAATGGTTAAACTCTTCTAAAATTAAGTCATTAAGCATTAACAGTTATTTATATTACCAAAGAATTCTCAATTGAAATTCATTAAATAGCTTTGGGAATAATTAAAGAAATTGTTGAGATAATTACTGCATTTCTTCTTGACAAATTTTCATGAAATGCTGTCATTAAATCACAAGCCAAGAGCTGTATATGATTGTTTCTGTAATGAATTTAACTGCTCCCTTTCCTGTGACTCTGATGGCCATTGTAGGAGAGTTTTAAACTGTAACTTACACCTACAGATGTCTATGCACTTATTAAAGATACAAGACTGGTACCATTGAGAAACACCGATCATCCATGATATCAAAGAAACATATGCAATCCTGAAGCTTGAAAGCTATTGTTCACAATACTGACAGTCAAGTGTGTTGCACATTGAGATGATATTCCTCTGTGTCTTAGTCTAACACAGATGCTAACCCAATTCTTCTAAATGAAATCCACTTACCCTAATATTGCTGCTTAAACAGCAGACAAATGAATGCATTAAACTTTCACCCCACGATATGGCCACCAGTCATTTGCAGGCTCATGTATTTTAATTCTAATACTCTTCATCTAAACTTTATCAGCATGGATTTTTTAAGCACTTTTCCTTCTGGCTAAAAAATCTTGCTGATATTCATTACCCATCTGCTAAAAGCAGCACAACTACCTATGTTGGTCTGCTGGGAACACCAATTAGGCTTACCTCTCTGCTCCCACACATGGAGAAGTTTGTACTCAAATCCAATTTATTCAAGGATCATCTGTCCCAGGAGTTAAAATTGGAGAATTTCCAGATGATGCTTATTGTGTCTTTTCTCCTCAATCTTTCTCTGTTTCTCCAGTCAATCAGTTCTTTACTGGTTATTCTCACAGCTTCTGTCAGCCCCTCTTCCCTTTCCCCACCAATTTTACAATTGTTGAGTGTCTTCCTATCATGGCACGATGCCTCAGAATAATTGTTTTGTGAACATGTGGGTTCTAGTTGATGCACAAGGGGATTAATTCTCACATGCAGGATTAATTCTGAGCTTTATCAGCTAATTCAAATATTATGGTACCTTTTCAATTTTCCTTTGTGCATATGAGTCATTAATCGATCACTTGTCCAAAGTTTCTGTCCTGCAAAGCATTTTAATAGTGATTTCTTCCTCCACTGTTGTGGGATTGCAGACTTCTCAAATATCCCTTCCAGTATTTCTCTAATTCACAACAATTCATTGGCTCTGAAGTGCTTTGGAACTTCCTGAAATCATAAGAGAGACTACAAAGTTCCTTCTTTCATTTGAAATGTGCTTTTTATGTGATGTTCACTCATGCTCCAAAAGCTGAAGGCAAATATTTAGTGACTTATTCCTGCTGAACATATTGTGATTGACATTAAACATTCAATGAAACATACATTGAAGGGAGTTTACTTCTCAGCTGCTTTTGATCATCACATTCAGTGTATTTCAAGTTAATTATATAGGAACAGTGAAATACTTCAAGTAAGGAGCTGTAAGAGAATGTCAACTCTGAAGACCCTAATTTAGATGATGAGGCTGTCATTTGCAGATAGTCATAAATATCATTCAGTTCCATGGGGAGCTTGATTCTAAAAAAAGAAATATAGTACATATTCTACACATTGCTTAAGGGAAGGCTCCAGACAGCTATTCTCATGTCGTGACGATAGATTGGATGCAAAATCTGAGATGCAAAATCTGAAAGTTTATTTAAAAGTTGCTCATGGTATTCTGCAATTGTTCACATTAAGTTTGTCCTTTCCTATCCAACTGGACTCAAAATAGAGAAGCTCAATAAAATTACTGAGAGGAGAGAGAGGCAGTATATATGGCCCGTGGACCTAAACACTAAACTTTATCAAGAGTCTAGGCTTTTCTTCTATTAGTGTGCATGTGGAATAAAATTTCAGTTCTTGTTGACTGCAAACACTGAAATGCAAAGATTACCAATTTTAACTAAAAACATTATCGCTAATCAGTAAACTTAGACCTACCTTTAGACAAAATACAGGGCAGAATCATAGAAGGTTATGAACAACATGAGCTATGGTGAGTTCAGTGCAGACTTGTGTGAGAAGTCTGAGGCCTATATTGGGAGCATCTTATGGCATCGCTTCACATTTGCTAAGCGATAATGTGATATTCTCATGAGTCAGTGGTGTGTTCCTAAATGATGGAGATTAAAACTTCTGAATTGTCTCATTAAAGTTACAATTTGGCTCATTAATATCCAACTTCCTAACTTACCAAACACACTGAACCAGGATAGATATTGAGAAAACTTGACATGGAAGTCAGAGTAGGTATCTGGAGAATGCAGCTAGCCACTTGTTCTGAGCAATGTCAATGTTGGACATCAGGCACATGACTCACCACCAAATACATCATCAATTAATGGCCTCTTAAGGACCTCAATTCAACAGTGGCTCGATTACCTGCCTTCCTGGTGAATGAAGAAAGTGGCTAGTTCGGTTACCTGATATAGTGACTGGAACTCATTGACAATAAGATCCCTGAGTGGGATTGTTAACCTGAGCCAATCAGGGAGCCCTGGCTGACACATATAAACAGGAGATTGATTTAGAATCTCCTCAGTTCAGGGGACTGACTTCGAGTTGGCTGGCTACAGTCAGTGTACTGTGCACAAATAAATAAAAGCTAACTTGGTGATGGGATATTGGCCTCTGTGGAAAAAAAAGAGTATAAACAGGAGATTCAGACAGTCTCCTGGGTCTAGGGACTGGCATTGAGCTGGCTGGTCAGAGCCGATATACTGTGCCCCTGTAAATAAAGGGTGACTTGGTGATGGGATACCAGCCTCTGTGCAATTATTTCACCTGCCTACTGGGTTGTGAGGGACTCAATTAATCTGAGGGCGTGGATGGAGGGCACAGGGATGGGCACTGAAAGCCACCCATGCCTATGCCCCCCATCTCCCAATATCTCACACAAACACCTCTCCCTCTGCAACACCAAACCTGCAAAAAATGAAAGAAAAGGAATTAACTTCTTATAATTGAATCTCCTGAAGATTAGGCCTCAACTTACAGTCCTTAGCACCCAGGAGCTACTAATATCTGATTGGGTGGCAGCTTCTGGAAAGACTTCACTGTCAAGACCTGTAATTGGCCATGAAGATGTTTGTCGGTCAATTCTTAACAAACTGATTGGAGTTTGATTCAACTAGCTTTCTCGGTGATGGGGACAGGGAGTCAGTAGCCACTGAAAATGCTACCCCACAATTAGATTCGAAATTGAAAATCATTGCCTATATCTTTTACGTTCTGCATTTTACCATTAATTATATCAAATGGGTTGAGTCTGTGTGTGTTCATTCTGGCAGGTTAATATTTCTCTTCTGAGCTGATGAGAAAATGTGATTCACATCCTATATATTCTTCACTTAAACAATCTGAGATTAGTTATTAAATCTGGCCCAGCTGAACTGTTGATGACTGAAAAAACCCAGATGTACAGCTTTTATTTCATAAAACTGCTGATCTGTTGGAATGCTGTGAACACAAGAAAAAGAGGGCAAATTGTAAAGAATTCCATATGTAATGTTTTTCTCTGACACTGGAGTCCATCATCTCCTGATAGAGCTAGCCTCGCTACTGGAACTGGTTGACCAGGACCCATATGCTATTGCCAATATATGTTAATGCTATTTAACCATTCTTAAAGTGTATGGTCAGGGAGAGGGAAGCTCTGAAGTCCTTCTGGGATAAGGCAATGGTTTATATTTGTTCCAGATTAAAGCTAGTGACAACTGTAACCTTTCCTAAACTTGGCAAAGCATTAATTAAATTGAACTTAGCAGAAGAAATTGCTACTGTGCCTTTTTATATTATTTATTCTCGGGCTATGCATATTTTGTCAAGGTCAGCATTCATTGCCAATCCTTGGTTACCCTTGAGATGGGGAAGTGAGCTGCTCTCCAGCTGCTGAAGGTACCATCACAGATGTGGGAGATAACTGTGTGAGGAAATCATATTTGACAAATTTATTGGGATTCTTTAAAGAGGTATGAAGCATGATTGATAAGGGGAAGCAGTGGACATTTTATTTTTGGATTTCCAGAAGGCATTTGATAAGGCATTACGTTTTAGGCTGTTTAGTAATATAACAGCCCATTGTGTTTGGGGTAATATGTAAGCATGAATGAAGTCAGAGAGTTGGGATAAGGGGGTGGGGGCATTTTCAAGATGGCAACCTGCAGCTAATGCAGTGCCACAGGGATCAAGTGCTCTGGCCATGAGGATTTACAATCTAAATGACTTGGATGAGGAAGCGAATGTACTATCACCAAGTTTGCAGATGATACAAAGATCAGTGGCAAGACAAATGGTGACACACAGAATCTGTAGAGAGATAGCTTAAGTGAGTGGGGAGAAAGCATGGCAGATTAAATATATGTTGGAAAAACTAAGGGTATGCACTTTGTCAGGAAGAATAAAGGAACGTAATGGAGAAAGACTGCAGAAAGCTACATCAGAGGGATTTCAGATTCCTCATGTATAAATCATGAAAGGCTTGCATACAAGTTCAGCTGATAATAGGTAAATGATGTGCTAGTCTTTATTTAAAAGGGAATGGACTATAAAAATAGGGAAATCTTGCTAAAGCTATACAAGGTATTAATTAGACCACTCCTAGTGTATTGTGAACAGCTTTAGTTCCCTAAGCTAAGGAAAGATATACCAGCAATAGAGGCAATCAAGAGAAGGTTCACTGGGTTGATCCTGTGTAGGGAAGGATTTTCTTATCAGGAGAGGTTGAGGATATTTGCCGAGCATTCAATGGAATTTAGAAGAACCTCGGGAAATCATGTTGAAACTCATGTAAAATTCTTTGGAGTTTTAGCATGGTAAATGCTGAGCAGTTGTTTCCCCTAAGGAAGAGTTTAAGACCAGACAGTATAATCACAAGTGACTGACCATCTAGTTAAAACAGAGATGAGGAGGAATTTCTTCCCCAGGAGGGTAATGATCCTGTGGATTTTTTTATTGCAGAGATTACAGAGACCGGATCATTCGGTATGTTGGCAATTTATTTTTCTCTGTACAGGAAGCAAGGGTTACATGGAAAAGACAGGAAAGTGGATTTTCAGGTTTTTCAGATCAGCCATGATTCCATTGAAGGGCAGAACAGACTCAATAAGCTGGTATCCATCTACTCTTATGTCTGATGATCTTATAGCTCTGGAAGCATTGAAACAGAAGTTTATGTAATTTAAGGAATCAGTCTGGATAAACCTGCATTGAATTTGAAAGAGTTAAGCAAAGTAATTTTGATAGATGGATATGAGCATTAGGAGTTGACTTCATGTATAAAGCTCTTCTGGAGATCATTCTCTTAGAAGTGTTTAAATTTTTACCACGTTTTCTGGTGAGAAGCCACGTTGAAGACAAGTGGGTTGCAGCTGCTGGACAGACAGCAGTAATGGCTGACAATTATGAGCTAACAATGTTTCAGAAAACAAAACCTTTCATCCATTAGCTCCATAAACTGAAGAGGGACAGAGGCTGAGGCTAGGAGAGAGTGACAGGAAAGCAAGGAGTTAGGGAAATGAAAGGACAGCTGGGAGTGTTCCAACATCTCTTCGTCAGATCACCAGGGAGGGTGGAGGTGAAAATTGAAGGCCTCAGTGTTTCTGATGTAATAAAGTAGGACACCATTGTTCAGAAATTGTGACAGAAGCCCATTGAGGTTTGTCAGAGTGAATTTGAAAATGAAGCTGGAAATGAAAATACTACTCCAATTAAGAAACCAGAGATTACAGGTGAGGTGAGTTGGGAAAAAATGAAAGGTAAGAGGGTTTGTGTAAAAAGGAAGACAACACCTTTTTCTTCAATCAATGCTGCTCAACACATAAGGGATACAAGAGCTGCAGAAAATCTTTTGCTGGAGAAGAATCCAGTTTTGCTTCCAGACTGTGCAATGAAAGCATAAAACCAAATGAAATGGGAACAGGAGTAGGCTGTTCAGCCCCTCAAGCCTGCTCCATCATTCAAAAGGACAGCAGCTGATCTGACATTGTGCACATCCACTTTCGTGACATTTTCTCCAACCCTTGATTCCACTTCTGATCAAGAATTAATCTATCACAGCCACTGTCCCCCCATAACTCTCTGTGACAAGGAATTCCAAAGACTCACAATCCACTGAGAGAAGAAATTCCTCCTCATCTCAGTCTTAAATTGATGCCCTTTTAGTCTGAGACTATGCCCTCTAGTCCCAGACTTTTCAGTGATGAGAAACATCCTCTCAGCATTTATCCTGTCAAACCCATTAAAAATCCTATATGTTTCAATGAGATCACCTCTCAATCTTCTAAACTCCAGTGAGTAGAGTCCTAACCTCTTCAGCCTTTGCTCATAAGTTAGTCCCTCCATACTTTTGTGAACCTTCTCTGAACTACCTCCAATGAAATGATAACTTTCCTTAAATAAAAGAATCAAAATTGCCCACAGTGCTCCAGATGTACAATTGCAGTAAGACTTCCCTAACTCTTGTACTCCAAATCGCTTGGAGTAAGAACCAACATTCCATTAGCCTCCCGACTACACCTAGCTTTCGGTGTTACATGTACAAGGACCTCCAAGTCCTTTTGTGTTACAGTTTTCTGCAGTTTCTCTCCAATTAAATAGTGCTCTGTTCTTTTGTTCTCCCTTCCAAAATTAACAACTTCATATTTTCCCACATTATGCTTATTTGCCAAATTTTTGCCCACTTACTTAACCTATCAATATCTCTCTGTAAACTCTTAGTATCCCTCTTGGAACTTGCCTTTCCACCTGCTTTTGTGTTGTCTGAAAATTTGGCCACAGTGCATTCGCTTCCTTCCTCCAAGTCATTAATGTATATTCTACACAGTTGTGGTCCCAGCACTGATCTCTGTGGAACCTCACTGGTTATAGGCTGCTAACCTGAAAAAGAACCGCTTATCTCTACTCATTGTTTCTTGCCGATTAGCCAATTCTCTATCCATGCCAACGTGCTATCACCAACACCGTGGGCCTTAACCTTCTGTGAGATACTTGTTGAACACTCTCTGGAAGTCCAAGTGCCAAACACCTCCAGGTTCCCCTCTGTCATTCTGGTTGAGACTTCTACAAAAAAAAACGAATAAATTCTAATATATCAGATATGTTTTCCCTTTCATAAAACCATGCTGACTCTGCTTGAATCAATTATGTTTTTCCAAATGTGCTGCATATTACTTCCTTAATAATTGCTTTCAACATTTTTCCAATAATAGATGTTAGGCTAATTAGCCTAAAGTTACCTGCTTTTTGACTCCCTCCCTTTTGAATACGGGTGTCACATTGGCATTTTTTAAATCCTCCGTACTACTCCAATATTCACGAATTTGTATGTCTGTAGCTACTTCTTTTATGATTCTGGATGCAAACCAGCATTGCCAAGGTATGTATTCATATTTAGCCCCATTAGTTTTACTAATACTACTTAAGCATACAACATAGAATATTACAGTGTAGTACAAGCCTTTCAGCCAATGTTGTGCTGACCTGTGGAACCAATCTGAAGCCTATCTATCCTACACTATTCCATTTTCATCCATATGTTTATCCAATGACCATTTAAATGCACTTAAAGTCTATTACTGTTGCATTCGACGCCCCTACTACTCTCTGAGTAAAGCAATTACCTCTGACATCTGTCCTATATCTATTACCTTTCAATTTATAGCTATGTCCTCTCATTCTAGTCACCACCATCTGAGGAAAAAGGTTCTCACTGTCCATGCTATCTAACCCTCTGATTATCTATGTCTCAGTTAAGTCACCTCTCAACTTCTTCTCTCAAGAAAACAACCTCAAGTCCCTCAGCCTTTTCTCATAAGACCTTCCCTACATACCAGGCAACATCCTGGTAAATCTCCTCTGAACCCTTTCTAAAGCTTCCACATCCTCCCTATAATGTGGTGACCAGAACTGTACGCAATATTCCAAGTGCGGCTGCACCAGAGTTTTGTACAGCTGCAGCATGACCTCATGGCTCTGAAATTCAATCCCTCTACCAATAAAAGTGAACACACCAAATGCCTTCTTAACAACTCTATCAACCTGGGTGGCAACTTTCAAGGATCTATGTACATGGACACCAAGACCTCTCTGCTCATCTTCACTACCAAGAATCTGACCATTAGTCCAGAACTCTGCATTCCTGTTAGTCCTTCCAAAGTGAACCACCTCACACTTTTTCGCATTAAACTCCACTTGCCGTCTCTCAGCCCAGCTCTGCAGCTTATCAATGTCCCTCTGTAACCTGCAACATCCTTCAGCATTATCCACAACTCCATCGACCTTAGTGTCATCCACAAATGTACTAACCCATCTTCCTATGCCTTTATCTTGGTCATTAATAAAAATGACGAACAGCAGTGGACCCAAAACAGATCCTTGTTGTACACCACTAGTAACTGAACTCCACGATGAACATTTCCCATCAACCACCACCCTCTGTCTTCTTTCAGCTAGCCAATTTCTGGTCCAAACTGCTAAATCACCCTCAATCCCAAGTCTCTGTATTTTGTGCAAGAGCCTATCGAGGGGAACCTTATCAAACACTTTACTTAAACCCATATACATCACATCAGCCGCTTTACCCTCATTCACCTGTTTGGTCACCATCTCAAAGAACTCAGTAAGGTTTGTGAGACACGACCTACCCTTCACAAAACCGTGTTGACTATCCCTAATCAACTTATTCCTCTCTAGATGATTATAACTGCTACCTCTTATACACTTTACCCACAACTGAAGTAAGGCTCCCTGTTCTGTAA
Source organism: Chiloscyllium plagiosum (assembly GCF_004010195.1). Lineage (NCBI taxonomy): Eukaryota > Metazoa > Chordata > Chondrichthyes > Orectolobiformes > Hemiscylliidae > Chiloscyllium > Chiloscyllium plagiosum. The sequence continues at coordinate 18,453,200 of NC_057731.1, forward strand.
TTACCAGGGTTGTCTCTACTCCCCTTCTTGAACAACGGGGCAACATTTGCTATTGTCCAATTTTCTGACACTATTCCTGGAGACAATGACGATATAAATATCAAAACCAAAGGCTTTGCAATCTCCTCCCTAGCGTCCCAGAGAATCCTAGGATAAATCCCATCCAGCCCAGGGGACTTAACTATTTTCATACTCTCCAGAACTGCTAACATCTCCTCTTTGAGAAACTCAATCTCATCTAGTCTAGTAGCCAGTATCTCAGTATTCTCCTCAACAACATTGTCTTTTTCCAGCGTGAATATGGAAGAAAAGTATTTAGTTAGCGCTTCCCCTATTTCCTTGGACTTCAAGCACAACTTCCCATTCCTATCTGTTTCTAGTCATTCTTTTATTCTTGATGTACCTATAGAAAGTTTTAGGATTTTCCATGATCCTATCTGCCAACGACTTCTCATGTCCTCTGCTGGCTCTTCTTCACGCTCTCTTTACGTCTTTCCTGGCTATCTTGTGCCTCCTTGCCTGACAGGTACATACTTATCAAGGACACGCAGTAGCTGTTCCTTGAATAAGCTCCACATTTCAATTGTGCCCATCCCCTGCAGTTTCCTTCCCCATTCTATGCATCCTAAATCTTGCCTAACTGCAGCATAATTGCCTTTCCCTCAGCAATAACTCTTGCCCTGCTTTACATACCTATTCCTTTCCATAGCTAACGTAAACATAACTGAATTGTGGTCACTATCACCAAAGTGCTCACCTACTCCAAATCTAACACCTGGCCTCGTTCATTACCCAGTACCAAATCCAACATGGTTTTGCCCCTTGTTGGTTTGTCTACACACTGTGTCAGGAAACCATCCTGCACACATTGGACAAAAACTAACCGATCTAAAGTAGTCAATATTTGGAAAGTTAAAGACCCCATAACAACTACCTTGTTACTCTCGCTCCTACCAAACTCATCTTTGCTGTCCTTTCCTCTACATCTCTGGAATTATTTGGAGGCCTAGAGAAGACTCCCAAAAGGGGGAACCTCTCCTTTCCTGTTTCTAATCTCAGCCCACACTACCTCAGTAGACAAGTCCTCAAACATCCTTTCTGCCACCATAATACTGTCCTTGACTAACAATGCCACATCTCCTCTTTTACCATCTTCTCTGTTCTTACTGAAATATCTAAATCCAACAGCCTGCAACAACCATTTCTGTCCCTGCTTTATCCATGTCTCCAAAATGGCCACATCGAAGTTGCATGCTGCAAGTTCACCCACCCTTATTCTGGGGGTTCCTGGTGTTGAAGTTGGCAAACTTCAAACCACCTTCCTGGTTGCCAGTGAACTCTTGCGACATTGAAACCTCATTTCTGACCTCACTACTCTCAACCTCCTGGGCACTGGAGCTATAATTTATTTTCCCATTCCTCTGCTGAATTAATTTAAACCCTCCTGAAGGGTATTAGCAAACTTCCCTTCCGGGATATTGGTACCCTTTTGGTTCAGGTGTAGACCATTCTGTTTGTAGAGGTCCCACCTACTCCAGAAAGAGCCCCAATTATCCAGGTATCTGAAACCCTCCCTCCTGCACCATCCCTGTAGCCACTGTTCAACTCCTCTCTCTCCCTATTCCTCGCCTCGCTAGCATGTGGCATGGGCAATAATCCAGAGATAACAACTCTATTTGTTCTGGCACTAAGCTTCCACCCTAGCTCCCTGAAGTTCTGCCTTAAATCCCCATCTGTTTTCCTCCTTATGTCATTCGTACCTCTATGGACCATGACTTGGGGGTGCTTCCCCCTCCCCCTCAGGGATCCCAAAAACACTTCTCTAGTGATGGTGATGATACATAATACCTCCACAATATTCGTTAGCATTAATGGGATGGTTGAAATATTTTCCACCGCAAAGACTGATGCAAAATACCTGTTTAACTCCTCTCCCATTTCTTTGTTGCATATTGGTTACTACCTTCCCACATTCATTTTCTAAGGGGCCTATGTTCATTTGGGCCTATTTCTTCCTTTTTATATGTTTCAAGAAGCTCTCCTTGTCAGATTTTGTATTACTCACAAGTTTGCTATCATAATTTATTTTCCTCTCATTATTATTGTTGTAGTCCTTCCTTGCTGGATTCTGAATTTACTCTAGTCTTCAGGGTTATCACTGACTTTTGCCTCCTTGTACACTTTTACATTTGGCTTTCTACTCTCCTCAATTTCCTTGGTTGGCCACAGTTGGTTTATTCCTGTCTTAGAATCTTTTCTCCTTACAGGGATACATTTTTGCCAAGAGTCATGAACTACCTCCTTAACCGTTTGCTATTGTTTGCTTTTCTATCTTTCCTGGTAACCTATCTGCTGAGTGCACTTTAGCAATCATCTATCTTAATTCGATTGTAATCCTTTCTTTTTAAGTTAAAGACAGCTTCCTCTGACAAAAGTTTCTTACACTCAAACTGACTACTAAATTCTACCACTATTTCCTTGGAGATCTTTTATTCAGAGGTCTTTTATTAAACCCACCTGATTACCCATCACTAGATTCAGGGGAGCCTGTTCTCTGGTTGGTTCCATACCTATTGTTGTGGGAAACTATCCTTTCCTTACTGGATTTGACCCAATCAATATGGAGATTAAAGTCACCCATAATTATTGCTCCGTTCTTTTTAAAAACTCCTACTATTTGTTGATTTATAGCATTTCCCAAAGTGTGGCTACTGTTTGGAGGTCTTCTTTCCCTTGCTTTTAAATGCAAAAGTGTCTGTAAATGGGAAAAGCAGAGATTCTATCCTGGTTCTACGATACAAGGTGGAAATGTTATCCAGAGCAGTGCTGATACGAATTGTTAAGAAAGTGAGGACTGCAGATGCTCGGGATTAGAGTTGAAAGTGTGGAGTTGGAAAAGCATAGCAGGTCAGGCAGCATCCAAGAAGCAGGAGAATCGACATTCCAGGCAAAAGCCCTTCATCAGGAATGAGGCTGTTAATAAATTACCCATGGACAGAGTTGATTTACTTTAGGGTCATTACTTGACTGCTGTAAAGGTTTAGTCATAATTGTGGGAAGTCTGAATGAGGTTAAAGGGACAGAGGAGTTACAAGAACAAATTCCATGCATTTTTCCATGATGTGTGGCAACCTGAGAAGTGGCAAAACAGAGTCCAGAACCACGTCAAAGCAATACCATAAGCAGGCGATAGAATAATTGTAACTTTATTTGAAGAGGCAGATAATTCAAAAGAGCTAATTGGGATGTTTCAGTTAATTAATGCTCAGGAATCAGATTCAGAGTTAAACAAGTTAACACAGGCAGCTCACAATGAGAATGAGTCTGAAGCAGCTCCAGAGTGCTGTTACATTAAAAAGAAAGTTCTGATGTGGAAATGGAGATATCCTCACAGACATGCAGATTAGGAATAGATGGTCATTCATCAGACAGCGGGATATGGGTGGCACAGGCATTTATTTGTCTATGTTCAATTGCCCAAACTTCAATTAAGAATCAATTACCATTGAAATGGGTCGAGGATCATATGTAGTGCAGCAAAACCTCTTTATTCCTGTACATCAAATCCCTTGCGATAAAGGCCACCAAGATCTGTCGCTTCCTAATTCCTTCACCTGCATCCTTGCTTTTGATGACTCATGAACAAAGACAGTCTCATCCCTTCAACACTTTCCAACCTGTCATCATTTTAGAAATAATTTGCGTCCCAAAATGAATAACATTACACTTATTGTATTACTTTTGTCACGTTTTAGCCCACTTACTTCACCTGTCCAAGTCATTTCAAAGCCTTTTTGCATACTCCTCCCAAGTTACACTACCACTTGGTTTCAGCATATCTGGAAATCTTACAATTGGTCCCCACATTTAAATCATTTATAAGGATTGCGGCCCTAGCCCTGTTCTTTGAGGTGTCCCACTATAGCAGCCTGCCATCCCGAGAATGATCCATCTAAGCTTGTATGTTATCTGTAATCTCATGTGCACTAATTTTGTTGACTAACTTCCTGTGTGGGTCCTTTCCAAAAGCTTTCTGTTAACTCAAAAGTATCATATCCACTCATTCTCCATTATCCATACTACAAGTAATACTCACAAATACCTTCAGCAAGTTTGCCAAACATGAGTTCCCTTTCATAAATCCATTCTGAATCAACCCAATTTTACTATTCTTTTCTAAGAGTCTAGTTCTCAACTCATTATCATAAATTGTGAGATTTTCCCTCATCCTGATAAACTGAGAAGTCTGTCGTTCTTCTTTCTCCCTCTCTCTCCCATCTAAAATGATGGATTGACATTTTTTGTTTTACTTTCCAGTCTGTGGGAACTGGTCCAGGATCTGCAGAATTTAGAAAGATAATCACCAGTGCATCCACTGTCTCTCGAGTGACCTCCACCAACAGTAATAAACTAGTATTGAACCTCTGGTCATGAAAAGCATTTTTCAATCCATGTGCCAGCTCCTACTTACTTTTCTCCAAAGCAAACGTCAGGTCAACAATTATCAGGAGTACAACTTCAAAACTGTAATAGAGATCAGGAATGAAAATAATTTAACTCTAATATACAGAAGACTCATATATATATGAGTCTTCTGTATATTAGAGTTAAATATATATATATACCAAATTAAATTTTAGATTTTACTTTTAACATGTGTGTGATGTAAAATAGACTATCATAAGAAAAAATCTAATGACAACCATATTTGTTTAATTTACACTATTCTTAGCTTTGAAGTTGGAATGAAAGTATACAGGCAAGAGGCTGGAAGAACACAGCAAGCCAGGCAGCATCAGGAGGTGAAGAAGTCGACATTTTGGGTCTAGCCTTTCTTTATGACTGGGGATGGGTGTAGGTGGAACAGCAGATAAAGGGGGTGGCGGGGGCAGGATGGTGAAGTGGGGATAGGTGCAGACAGGTAGAGGGTACAATCTGGTTGGTCAATGGGAGGAATGAATCTGGCTGGTGGCAGGGAAGAGTGGAATGGAGGAATGGGGCTGGGAAGGGAGTCGGGAGATGGGAAGGGAGATTATTTGAAATTGGAGAACTCAATGTTAAGTCTCCAGGGTTGCAGGCTGCCCAGGTGGGAGATGAGGTGCTGTTCCTCCGATTTGCCGTTTGGTTTGTTGTGGCAATGGAGGAGGCCAAGATGGTCACATCAGAAAGGGAGTGGGAAGGGGAATTAAAATGGGTAGTGACTGGGAGGTCTGATCAGCCCCTACAGGCCCAACTGAGATGCTCAGCAAAATGTGTCCTATGTTTACGTTTGGTCTCCCCAATGTAGAGAGGACCACATCGGGAGCACCTGATGCAGTAAACTTGGTTGGAAGAGAGGCAGGTGAACCTCTGTCTCACCTGGAAGGACTGTTTAGGGCCCTGGATGGAGGTGAGGGGGCTGGTGTACCACAGGTTTTGCTTCTTTTCCAGTTGCAGGGAAAAGTACCTGGAGGTTGGGTTGGGGGTGTGGGAGGGGGTGTTGAGAGCAGTGGAACAGGGAAAGGAGGTGGTGCGGTGGAGGGCTGTCTGGATGACAGAGGGGGAAAAGCACATTGTTCGAAAAATGTCGATATCTGGGATGCTCACGGGTGGACTCTCTCTTCATCCAATCAGATGCAGCGGACATTGAGGAATTGGGAGAATGGGATGGAGTTCTAGCAGGAAATTGGTTGGGAGGAGGTGTAATCTAGATAGTTTTCTTGACTTCTCCATTTCTATCTCCAGTGACAGTTTCCAAACTGACGCTTACTACAAACCCACAGACTTCCATAACTTCCAAAAGATTACACCTCCTCCCACCCAGTATCCTGCAAGAACTCCATCCCATTCTCCCAATTCCTCTGCATTTGCTTGGATGGGGAGATATTCCCCTTGCAAATGTCCCAGCTATCCATCAATTTTGAACAACATGCTTTTTCCCCCTCGGGTCATCTAGACAGCCCTCTACTGCACCACCTCCATTCCCTGTTCCACTGCTCTAAATCTCCCCCTTCCCAACGCAATAAAGATAGAGTCACTCCAACTAGACCCCACCACCAAGAACATTTTCTCCGCACCACCTCTCTCTGCCTTCCACAAGGACCGTTACCTTCAACAGTCCTAGTTTTGCACCACTCTCCCCACCGACCCAACCCCCCAAATCCCCAGGTACCTTCCCCTGAAAGCGGAAAAGATGCAAAACCTGCCAGTACATCACCCCTGTCACCTCCATCCAGGGCCCCAAACAGTCCTTCCAGGTGAGACAGAAGTTCTCTCTTCTAACCGAATTTACTACATCAGGCACTCCCAATGTGGTCTTCTCTATATTGGGAGACCAAACGTAAATTCAGGGTACATTTCACTGAGCATCTCAGCTGGGCCGGGGACCGACCTGACCTCCCAGTCACCGCCCATTTGAATTCCCCTTCCCACTCCCTTTCCAAAATGACTATCCTTGGCCTCATCCATTGCCATAATGAACCAAACCGCGTATTGGAGGAAGAACACCACATTTCCTGCCTGGGCAGCCTACAGCCCAGAGGACTCAACATTGAGTTCTCTAATTTCAAATAACCTTCCTTCCCATTCCCTGACTCCCTTCCCAGCCTCTCCTGTTCCCTTCCACTCCTACCTGCCACCAACTGGATTCATTCCTCCCATTAACGAGCAGGTCATACCCTCTACCTGTCATCACCTATCCCCACTTCACCTCTTAGCCCCCGCCACCCCCTTTATCTGCAGCTGCCTCCCACACCCACCCCCAGTCCTGAAGAAGGATTATACCCGAAACGTCGACTTCTCCACCTCCTGATGCTGCCTGGCTTGCTGTGGTCTTCCAGCCTCCTGCCTGTCTATTTTGGATTCCAGCATCTGCAGTATTTTGTCTTAATGTTTGAACTAAACAGGATGACAAGGCAGAGAACGTGCTAGATAGTAGGATGAAAGTATTTAACAATATATGAGCTTACTGAAACTCAAATTAGGGATATTGTGGGAAATTCTGATCATCAGGAGGCTAGGAATTCACTTAGATTATCTTCATGTACCATATTATTCCTTCATTCTCTGTTACACACCATATGTCACAGCAGTATGTCAAGAAACAAATGCTTAATAATTTATATAATAAAAGCACATTAATTGCACTCAGACACTAATTATACAGACAGACATTAGGCTTTGTGTAATACAGACAAAATATTAAAATAGATAAGTCGACTTTTAATAATGACTCCTTCAACTCCCTTAAGATTATTGGGAAGCCAGTAATAATCAAAGAACAGCTATACAAGAGCATTCATTACTCCCCCCAGCCTCTCACATCCTAAGAACAGCAGCCCAACTGATAGAACAAATCTATTATTTAGAACCAGGGATGAAGCAGCTCAAGATGAAGCACAGATCAGTGGGCACTGAAGATTTACCACAGAGGGTAGCTGCTGAAAGGCCAACTGTTTGCAAACAGAAATCTAGCATCCTAAATCCTCATTATATATTATTAGCTGACTGAAATTACTGAGGGAGTTCACCAAATGAGGCTGCTACAGTGCAAAGAAGTCAGCCTTTAGTTCGAAACCCATGCAAGTACAAGGAGGGGACAGAATATTCAGAATGCTATCTGCACTATAGTCTGGCACTGTCCAGGCAGCTTCACCAATCCACTGTCATAGTGATTACAGTAACAGTTGTCTCTTACTGCCCCTTTAGACATATGATCTAAGAGGCAATCAAAGTGGCTTGAATAAAGGCCATCAGAACATGATTCAAAGACCTTGTAGAAAGCATTTACTCCTCAGTGTCCATTCTGTAGGAAATCTTTGGTCCAGATATAGATCATCAAGTTCTATTGCAAATGTTGGTAAAAGACTTTCTGATATGCAAGTATATCTGATGTTAACTCATCACTTTTAACAACACTTTCTCCTCAAACTATCACATGCACAATCACTTACAAGTGCACAAACCAGTAAACTTGGAGCATGGTCACAGCCAGGTCCCAGCAGCAATGGCCAGGACCTCACAGGTATAATCCTCAAGGGCACTGAGAATGCTCTTAGCATGTATGCTCATGGACAACCTCCTGCCTTTCACCTTTAAAACTGTGCTCCCTTCAACTCAGCTGTTTTCTATCCACTCTATCCTTGTCCGTCATGATCATATTTACCTCCGTCAGGATCCCCCTCAGCCTTCACTGCTCAAAAGAAAACAACCTGAGCTTATCCAGTATCTCTTCATTGCTAAAATGCTCCATTCTTGTGAACTTCCCTCCAGTCTAATCACATTCTTCATATAGGACTGTGACCAAAACGGCACACAATGTTTCAGTGTAGCCTTACAAAGATTTTGTTCAACTCGCAAGAGATCCTAAATAAAAGCCGAAAGAACTGTGGATGTTGTAAATCAGAAACAAAACAAAATTTGCTGGAAATGAACATGGTCCTGAGGAAGGGCCATCAGACCAAAAAAGTTAAGTCTGATTTCTCTTCACAGCTGCTGCCAGACCTGCTGAACTTTTCCAGCAATTTCTGTTTTTGTTCCAAACAAATCTTCCCCTCTTACAATCTTTGCCTCAATTAATAAAACCAAGTGTTCTACATGCCTTCTTACCTACTCTATTCACCAGTGCTGCTGCCTTCAGTGATCTGTGATTAGCACCAGAGATCCCTCTAGTCCTCTGAACTTCCTCATGTCCTGCCATCCATTTGGAAATAATGGATAACTATCAAAGAGTCAGACATGGTGGACTGAATGCTTCCTTCTGTGACGATTCTGTAATACCTGAATTATTGACTGAACACAGATTCTTGCATTTCAACCTGGTGTCTGATATTTATTAAGTTATCACCTTTAATGTTATGTTCCTTTATTTGCTCAATGGACAAATGCGCCAAATACATGGATATCATCACATGACACAGGCTGTCTTTATTGAACAGTCAAAACACGAGTTATGTCCGGAGAGTACTCTGTACTGTATGTTAGTTCAGCTATAAATAAACACACCAGAGATCAACAGGTAAATGAGATTGCATAGTTCATTTGTGTTACATTTAGATAACACAAGAATGTTATTATACCATATACAGGTGGGAATCTCTTTCTTTTAAAAAAAGAAAAAAGAAGAAACCAGCTTTACAAGCTTGAAGCCCAAAGGGAACAGCATCAAACAAAACATAATAGCAATCTAAGTGTTACCAGAGTATAGAAAGTAGAATAAAATATCTTGCAAACTCTGAAGATCTCTGAGTTTGTTAGGTTTTACCATCTGATTGAAACACACTACCTGAAGGCTATTTCACATTTGATTGAATGTTGTGGATCAAGCCTGTACTGGACTAAGAGAATTTATACCTAAATCCAAGTAACAAAAAAAATGTTAACTGCTTTTAGCAGAACAATACCCAAGACAAGCTTCAAGCTATAAAATAGAAAGAGACACTAAGCACAGTGCTGAAAACATAGAAAAAGTGCACAATTTCAAACATAAAATGAGTAGTCAAAAGAATATTTGAAGATTGGATACCAAATCCCACTCCATGACCTGGAAAGCCCCAGATCTCTCATTCAAGCTCAAACATTTGAACCAAACGTGCAGCTATGCTTCCAAGCCCAATTAGGCAAGCAAATCTGAAGACCACCAGAAAGAAACCTGCTAAGATATGGAAAGGGTTAACAGACCAGCTGTAAGCAAGAATTAAATAAGATGAATCATTGGATTAGTGGTGCATACTGGAATCTGGGGAACTCATGCAACTTAACTGCTGGTGCAAGTAATGGAATTAGTAATTGTCTCAATATCTGCTGAAGAATTCTAAAAATACCTCTCAAATAAAATAGCAAAGTCACAGCATTGACTCACTGCTAGCTGATGGCAGAAAATACAAAGCATTTACAGCTGAACAACCACACTTTAAACATGAGGTGAAGTCAATGGTCTTGACATTCTTTCAGGATATAAAAAGCAAGCAAGCTGTATGGCAAGTGTAGTCTACCACATCCACTGCAAAGCTGCCACGTGTTCCAAATGTGCAGGGCAGAAGAACGCTGGTCTACCTATGCAAGAAATGAGGATCCAAAGATACAGCCAATGGCTGCAACAAGGCACAATCAAACAGAAAACAGGTGCATTTGTGTTGTAACAGCAACAAGGAATGTTTCAGAGGCCTCTGTCAATGTAAACAAGCACACAAAATTCACAGCAAGACAGATCCAAGTCAAGACCCAGATTGATATAACTTCCAAATGGGAAATGAACAATCTTTCCACGTAGTGAGTGTAATACATTGTGGAAGCATTAACCACAATCAACATCATTTGCCCAAAGCAAATGAAAATACACACTCAAAACCAAGACTGACACTTATGAAAATATCATATTAATCTGAATTCTGAAGGACCTGTAGCAGCAATGAAATTCAAATGCATAATTAACAACTGTCAATGAGTTTGTCAGTCTGTTTCATTGTTGCTCCAACAATGCAATGCACCTATAGCAATTCAGCATGGAAAGCACAAATATTTTATTGGGTAGACATAATTGCTCTAGTAGTGGTTGGACACCAGTGTGTCTAGTTTTCAATATGGTAACCATCCACAATATCACCAAGGTACTCAGTGCAGCTGAAGAGATCCAGAATACTTGTCGTAAGACAGTCCTGGTTTACAATTGTACCCAGACATATTCAATGCCTTCGGAAATTTCAGTGGTCCGATGCTCTATTGAACCTAGGAGAAGATGCAATTCTGTCAATCAATCCTTCTAGGAAGTATAGGGTTCACATACAAGAAAAGCTTAAGTGTGAGCTGGATGACACGAAATGCAGCAGCATCACTGCTGTGTGAATCACCACACAAACTGCTGTAGCTCAATTACATGCATTCTAAAGAATAATTGTACAATCAGGTTAAGTCTATATCTGAGACATCTGAACCTGTCTCTAAAGAGACACTTATAAGATTCCATATTAGAGGAATTGAATTCCAGCAGCTAAGTCTTCTCCCAGCTGAATGTCAATTATGGATATTACCATTACACTTAGTCAGGACATCTCAGGACTTCGTTAACTTGAGAATGTCATTGGAAGATAATATTTCCAGAGGTTAATCTTTGGTTTGTCTGTCAGCTCCACATACTCAGATGCAAATCTGTTCTGACCCAGGAAAAGTCAAAAATATGAGACAAATGCCTCCCCTACAAGACAAGGAAGACCTACAAATTTATCATGATTTCTTCAAATTCTTGGCACTGTACGTTCCAATCCTTTCTGAAAGAAACATCATCACTGAGAGAGCTCCTAAAGAAAGATATATAATGAGTATGGCAGATGGACTGTCAACCATATGGACCAAATGTTCAAGTTTCTCAAACAAAAATTGTCAGAAGGAAACTGTACATTGCAGCACCACAACCCAAAGAAGATATTCTTGGAGCCAACTTTCCACAGAAAGTGATAAGAGCAACATGCAGGATGGCAAACTGTTTGCATTTGTATTAAAATATCTATTACAAGCCCACTCCAATTATTGCAAAACATGAAACACTTGCTGTAGATTTTGCTATCATAAGCTTCTATAAACACCTTGAGTAAGCAACTCATCAGGAAAACCGATCATAAACCAATTTGACATTATTGGCCATAAACCACCGATGAATGCACCACCTAAACTATAACAACTTCTGATAAAAGAAAAGGAATATGACTTTGATGTCTTCTCTGACCAGAGCTAGAATCGTCACCTCAGATACACTGAGAAAATTGCCAAACCTAAATAAAAATGTAGGAGTTACTTTGGATCTGCAAGCCAACAGCATGGACATTAAGGTGGAAAATGTACTCAAAACCAATCTATTGCAGTTTGGTCAGCATTAAAGAATACACCCACATGACCACAGTATGATGGAACACCAGACCAACAATATATACTCTTATAACATGGCTATTGCCAAGGGGAAAATCCACACTTCCAAAACATTATTCTGCAACATGTTCTGGATGAGTTTGTCAAACTGCCAAGATTATACATGGACTGTTAGACTTCTGTACATTAAATTTTACGATCTTTAACTTCATGTATCTAATTTTGCTCTTAATTATGTTTATGTGCCTTAACTTATAACATGCAAAGCCTATTGTTGAAAAATAAAGTGGATGTTATGTTATCAGCTTTAGTGTAGTATCCCTTTAAGAGCTTGACATGAAACTGAGCAATTGCATAAATGGTATTAGATGACCACATGCCCCAGGCTTTCTGAATGATAACATTGGAGGCACAGGCTGTATCTGGACACTCCTCTGTACAGTGTATATTAGTTCAACTGTAAATGAACCCACCAGAGATCTTCAAGCTAACAGAATCAATATACCTCACTTTTGTTACTTTTAAATAAAGAAGAATATGATTACTATATTGACAACAATAATGCAATAGTTTTGGATATCAAGGCATTACATTTTAGTGCTAAACTGTGCACAGCTGGGCAGTAAATGTTTACAGTACAGTTATACTGGTTTAATAACTGGGAAAACTTTTAGAATTTTAATTTATTTTTAAAAAACTAAAATATGGCTAATCATCTGAGCTAGGATGTTTAAAGTTGGCTATTACATATTTAATGTTACTGACTCCACATCTTCATTTGCTATTTTGTAGAATCATACCACAAAAACTAAATCTGGATTTACTACACTCATCCTGAAGAGAATGTTGCTGGTTTAATTAACTTTAAATGTAACTTATCCTTGTCAGCTATTTAGGGAAATAATATTGAGTCACACTTTTCTGTTTTTTTAACATTCTGTAGTTAAAATAAATAAATTATGTTATTGTACACTATTCATTTTGGTATTTTGTAGACTAATGGAGCAACGGATTCACTGAATGCAACTTATGTTTGGAAATGCAACTGACAGATGTCAAAGCACTTTCATGCATAATTTGATCAAGGTTAATTGTAAGCAGATCTCCTATGGTAGATTCAATTGGAAGACAAAAATTTGTTTTCCTCCCTTGAGCACTTGAAACAAAGTGCTTAAAGTCTATCTAGAAAGACTGGACTTTAAGAAGTGCAAAGTACTGGGCCAAAGCTGGAACAGTATTGAGACTGAACTAAAAACGCAAAACTTTGTGTACAAACTGGTGATCCCTTCCTATTAGCAGCACTGATTGGTTGGGCAGGGTGTTTACTGATAAGGTTCTAAATCATAAAGTTTTGTTTAAATGACTGAGAAGTGGATATGGGTGCTCAAGTCTGAAAAATATTTTAAGATATGGAACAAAATGTCATTTTTTATTTTATGTATTAAGTTCAAAATATTGAATTTGGTTTGTTTAATCTTGTGTGCCATTATCTTTGAACATTTCATAAATCCATCTGTAGCAAGTTAGAAGGTTGGTAATAATCCCTCACAAACGTGTCCTTGCTTTGCGGATTGCGTTACCAGAAAGCAATAAAATGGCTTTATTATTTTAAGAATTCCCCTGATAGCTCATTAAGCTTGGCTAACAGGGGCTAGGTCATACAAATCAGCAAATTGATACAGATGTACCTAATCTTACCCAGTGAGATTGAGCATTCTAATTGGACTCTTGTGGCACAGTGGTATTGTCCCTACCTCTGGACTGGGAGGCCTAGGCTCATGTCCCACCTTCTCCAGAGTTGTGTGATTACATCTCTGAACAAGTTGTTTAGAAAATATGGAGCTGATTGGCCTCACTGCCCCTGGTCAAGGAAAAGCAGCTTTAGAGTTGACTGTACCTAATCAGCAGTGACACTTGCTTAAAGTGCACATGAAGGTGAAGTGAGGGGACAATCTAAACATGTTGCCTTTGTAGTTGAATAGCTGACCAAGACTTACTATCAATGATTATATACACATAAAGATCACATGAATGAAGTAGTCATGATTCGGAGATGCCGGTGTTGGACTGGGGTGTACAAAGTTAAAAATCACACAACACCAGGTTATAGTCCTACAGGTTTAATTGGAAGCACACTAGCTTTCGGAGCGATGCTCCTTCATCAGGTGATTGTCAGGTGAATGAAGTAAGTCTGTTGCTTCATTGAATTAATCTGTATTAAATGGCATGGATTTCCTCCATTCCAAATGGTCCAGTATGAAATAATGGCTTGTAAACACTTCTTGTTTTATGACCACACAAAATTAGTTTATCTAGTCATCACCAGGTCTATCTTCCCCTTCCCCACACTCTCCCTTCCTCTGTAAACACAGTACAGCGTTAACACCTTTGAGAGGGGAAAGGAAACAATGAACAGAGAAAATAACTTGAGAGGCAAAGACGAGATTGGAGCTCAAACATCAGTAAATTAAACCCTGGATAACCTCCCTGGAACAGGCCATTTTAGATCTAGCAATGTTAAATGAGATAGGATAAATAAGCAATTTCGTATCCAGTGATCTTCTAAGGGGCAATGATCACAATATGGTAGAATTTGAAATTCAGTTTGAGGGATAGCAACTTGGATCTCCAACCAGTGTCCTCAACTTAAATAAGGCAAATTACAGAGGCACGAAGGAAGAATCATCCAGAGAGGGCTGGAAAATTAGACAAAGGGGAAAGAGTGCACAAGTGATTTACATGAACTATTCCATGGAAGAGGAACTTTAGTTAGGAGGATAGATTGGTGAAATTGGGACTATTCTCCTGGGAGCGAAAAAGACTTGAGAGTAGATTTGATAGAAGATATCAAACTCATGAGCTGGTTGGGTAGAGTAGATAGGAAGAAGTTGTTCCCACACATAAAAGAAAAAAGAACAGGAGGGCATACATTTCAATCACTGCCAATGTGGTCACTGCCCTTTATCTGTCTTCCTCCTTAAGGTGCCACTGTTTTGATCATTTGTTTCCCAAAGCTCCAAAACAATGCAACAGCTTATAAACAGTATTTACTGCTCCTAGAATTCAAGGGAACAAGCTCCAACACTGAAAATATCTCAAAAAAGGAGAAGTTCTTACAATCACAATTTTTCCCATCCTCCAACGGAATAGTGACAAAGACGTTTAATAAGCTTCCCTTTATTGGCCAGTGTTTCTATTCCTGATGAAGGACTTTCACCTGAAACATCGATTTTCCTGCTCCTCAGATACTGCCTGACCTGCTGTGCTTTTCCAGCACCACTCTAATCTAGGCATTGAGTAAAGGAGTTGGGAGGTTATGTTGCGGCTGTATGGAACATTGATTCGGCCACTTTTGGAATATTGCCTGCAATTCTGATCTCCCTACTATAGGAAGGATGTTGTGAAACTTGAAAGAATAGTTCAGAAAAGATTTACAACGATGTTGCCAGGGTTGGAGAGTTAGAGCTATCGGGAGAGGCTGAATAGACTGGGGCTATTTTTCCTGGAGCATCAGAGGCTGAGGAGTGACCTTACAGAGGTTTATAAAATCACGAGGAGCAAGGATAGGATAAACAGACAAGGTCTTTTCCCCAGGGTGGAGGAGTACAAAACTAGAGGTCATAGCTTTAAGGTGAGAGAGGAAAGATTTAAAAGGGACCTAAGGGACTTTGTCACACAAATGGTGGTGCATGTAAGAAATGAGCTGCCAGAGGAAGTGGTGGAGGCTGGTACAATTGCAACATTTAAAAGGCAACTGGATGGGTATATGAATAGGAAGGGTTTAGAAGAGTATGGGCTAAATGCTGGCAATTGAGACTAGATTAATTGAGTAAGGATATCTGATTGCCATGGATGAGTGGACTGAAGGGTCTGTTTCTGTGCTGCATATCTTTACGACTATTTGAATTAATGGGTAAATGAAGTAAGGATGATGTGAGAAAGGATGTGTTCACCTGGTGAGTAGGCTGCGTATGGAATGCACTGCCTGGAAATGTGGAGGAGTCAGGCTCAGTTGGAGCATTAAGAGGGCATTGGATGATTATTTATGTAGAAATATGGGGAAAAGGCAGGAGATTGGCATTAGCTCATAGAACTGGTGCAGGCACAATGAGCTGAATGGCTTCTTTCTACACTGAAGCAATTCTGTGATTCCATGATTTTGGAATGTTCAGTAGATGAGCACTGTCAGACATTTAAACTGCCACTTCATAACACTCAGCAAAAGTTTTTTGCGATCGAAAAGAAAGTCTAGCTGAGAAGGATGAACCACATGTGTTTCACAATGATAATCGAGGAGAGTGTCCGATCAAAATCTAAAGCATAGCAAGTGGTGAAAACTAGTGATAGACCAAAAGATTCAGATTATTTTAGGAACTAGCAGAACATGACTTAAAAAAAAACAAATAGCAAGGGAGAAAACTGTTATGGGAGTAAATTGGCAAGTTTTTTTTAAGACATCAGGAGCTTCTACAGATAAGTACAAAGAGACTAGCTAAAGCGATTGTGGGGTATTTGGAGGATACACTGGGGAGTTGCTAATGGGGAATTGGAGAGTGGCAGTTAAAGTGAACTCATATCAAACAAAGAACAGGTTGTTCTGCTATAATGCGTGTTTCGTTAATGTGAATTTGCTGTCACACGATTGGCAAATTGGGGACACTTTTGAAAGTGTGAACTTTTAAAATGTGTGTTGGCTGTTACACGATTACATCATCAATATTTCAAGCACTGTTTCTGAGGAGCAATTTTTCTATAATGCGAGATTGTACAAGAATGCAATCATCGCATTATAGAAGAACTACCTGAACTGTGGATGCTGAAACAAAAACAAAAATGGCTGAGCAAATTCAGCATGGGCGGCATGGTGGCACAGTGGTTAGCACTGCTGCCTCACAGCGCCGGACACCTGGGTTCAATTCCCGCCTCAGGCGACTGACTGTGTGGAGTTTGCACGTTCTCCCCGTGTCTGTGTGGGTTTCCTCCGGGTGCTCCGGTTTCCTCCCACAGTCCAAAGATGTGCAGGTTAGGTGAATTGGCCATGCTAAATTGCCCATAGTGTTAGGTAAGGGGTAAATGTAGGGTTATGGGTGGGTTGTACTTCGGCGGGTCGGTGTGCACTAGTTGGGCCGAAGGGCCTGTTTCCACACTGTAAAGTAATCTAATCTAAAGCATGTGTAGCCGTATCTGTGGGGAGAAGACAGAGTTAACAGTGGTGACTCTCGATCAGAACAGTGAAGCTAACAAAGAGCCCAGGAAGAGCAACAGGCCACCCACAGAGGATGAGGAGCACCCAGCTCAGGGAGAAGTTGCAGCTGCAGAGCCCCTGAGGAAGCCTGTGATCCTCAGGGGTCTCAGAGCTCTCGGCCCTAATTCCATTTCTTGGGGGTGAGCGAGATTCACAGCCGATGTAGGGTCCACACCTCCCAGGACACTGCAATGGAACTGGATTGGGACCTGAGGGCTGCAAGAACAGGAGGCCATCCTTTCCCAGTGGCTGGGAAACTGACAATCACTTTGAATCCCTATATAGGTGGCTCCTTCCAGGGAACAATGGGTGCCCTGTGTGGGATCTCTCAGACATGCACCTATAAACATATCAGGGCAGTGGCTAGTGCCATCTATACAAGATCACACCAGATTGTTTCATTTCCCAATGACAAGGTCAGTGCTGCAGCCTGGGCAGTAGGATTTGGAACCAAAGCTAGCTTCACCCAAGTGCAGGGCACCATGGACTGTATTGACGTGATACTGAGGGGGCTATATCACAACAAATGTTCATCAATCATCCATTTCATTAATTTGAGGAAGGCTTTCCATTTCATTAATGTTCAGGTCATCTTTCATCAGTGCTATCATTTCCTGAAGGTGTATGCCCACTACCCTAGCAGCTGCCATGGCTCCTCCATCCTGGAGTACCCTTATGTATCTGGTGTGTTTGAGGCTCTGCATGCCTCATTTGGCTGGTTACTAGGGGACAAGTCCTACCCACTGGGACCATGGCTTATGACTCATTGCACAAGCATATATCATGTTGCCCATATTTTGACCGGGACTGTGCTGCGCACTGCACAATTAGTGCAGGCAACAAGGTGACATGCTGAATACCTAAAGACTGGGAAACAGCAGCAGTCTTCTGCAAAAAGCAACGTAACTGGCACTTAACCAAAAAATTTACGATTCAGCCCCAGGTGTTTTTCCGTTGGTACGATCTGCTTCTTTATGAACATCATTAATTCACATTCCAGGCCAAACCAGTGCTTACAGCCACCAAATTACACAAGAGCCAATAGATGATTCTTTCTCAGTTGTTATCAATTCTTTTTCTCTACGTATGTGCTTTCAAGATAGCAGATAATTCTGATTGCAAAGACAATTCTACAGGTCTACACGCTTTAGTTAAAAACTGTCAACCATTTCTTACCAAAGTTTTTCATTTAATTATTACACATCAGCAATCAATAAGACAGGGTTAGCATTGTTCAATAGTTCAGCACCAGGAATTGCTTTGCGATATTAAATTCTGCATGTGGCTCATTTGCCTGCAATCCAAATGGAAAACGTGTTTACATTTAATACTTATGCAATTATTACTTCATTCTGTATTTCTGATTCTAAAAGCAGGGGCTATATTTTTTGAGAAGACAGACACATGAGCTCAAAGAAGCTTCTTTCTGTGTCAAATATCACTATTGTTAATATAAATGTCGGCTGACAGATTTAAATACAGGACTTAATTAGTTAGTTTATCCAGCCTATTATTGTTTAATGGCTGCACCGGGTGGAATCCAAAGTAAATCTTTCAATAATGAGATCTTCCCAGTGAGTAAAATGAGTCACAAATGGTGCACTGCCTGAATTACCTTCTAACTTATCCTCCTTTCTCTTCTTCCCAGCATCATTAGAGAACACTGTGCTTTGTGTCCAATCCATGCAACTGATACAGTCATGCTGAAGATCCTGCATGATATGGATTGAAGAGGGCCTTAGCTGTCCTTTCAGCTGAAACCCACCATCAGTGTGCAAATGGCTTGTTCAGTGACACATCTGGTGCTCATATGGCATTTACAGTTTCTCTCCTGGACCTGATTCCTCAGATTTCCAAGAGGTGTCAACATCTGCGTTTTAGGTGGATGTCCCCTATTTCTGAGTCAACAGTCAATAACAATGCTTTGAAATGTAATGCGATTTCAGCAGATATATTGTAAATATCTGGAGCTATTTATCAACTACAGTACAGACAGTTTCTTGTTCTAAATGTCAAGAGGCAGAGCTGCATGAATAAGCTATAATAAAGTCATACATTTTCAGACGTCTGCAATTCCTATTTTTGTTCAAATATTCTGCATGTACATGCAATAGTTTTTGGTAACCAAATCCATTAAGAGGATTTTAATCAATTCTTTTACATTGTAACAATGCGCATTGGATCAAATGTACAAAACAGTTTAATTGTGACAACTTCATCAAACAATAACAAAAGCCTATGGCATGGTGGCTCAGTGGTTAGCATTGCTACTTCACAACACCAGGGTCCTGTGTTCATTCCAGCCTCGGGCAACTGTCTGTGTGGACTTTGCACATTCTCCCCATGTCTGCATGGGTTTACTCTGGTTTCCTCCCACAGTCCAAAGATATGCAGGTCAGGTGAATTGCCTGTAGTGTTAGGTGTAGGGGCATGGCTGTGTTGTGCTTCGGTGGGTCAGTGTGGACTTGTTGGGCCGAAAGGCCTGTTTCCACACTGTAAGTAATCTAATCATGATTCCAACTGGAAGGGAACTCTTTTCCTTCATATTGTTGTATGTTATAGCTTTCCTCATTTTTCAGTTATGGACAGTATATTTTAGCTTTATCTATTTATTTGCAAATTAACCTATTTTGTTCTGCAAGAAAAATGTCTACATTTGTGCAATAAGTTTGAATTTGGTTATGTGCATAAGACACTCTCCAGCTTGATTATTAATCAAATATTAATTCCCAATTATCCATAGTTATCTTGTACCATCCTAAACTACTTTAACATGGATGTACATATGGGTTTGTGTATGGCTTTCAGGTGAAATCCTGAGATTACACGAGTGCATCAGAACAGGTACATTATCAGTTTTGTAATGTTGCTCAATTGCAGTTTGGCTTTGGCTCCATAATTTTCCCAGACTTCCTGGAATTTTCCAATTAAAGAAAGACATTTGAGGAGTCTGAAGCCAATAGTAAGTACGACCTATTTGCAGTTGCTTTCTTACTTGCTTGAGAGAAAGGGTTTGGTCCCTTCTGAGAAGTGACTTCACACACTTTCATGCTGTCACCAACATTTACAAGGTTCTGGGAGCTGATCAACAGCTATCAGAACAGTGTGGGTGCTTATTATGCTGTGGTGGCCCTCAGTTAGGGACAAATATGATGCCCAGAAAAAGCATTAGTAGCAGCTAGAGTGACAGGACCAGCAACAGCCAGTTGCTCACAGACCTACAGTTGTACAGGAGCCAACAGATCAGCAGATTCACTGAGGACCCTACACCCAGTACACAGGTTTGCAGGAAGAGGTTAACCTTCTTGATATATCAGACTTATGTCTCAGGAGGTTCACAGGCTCAGGAGGTTAGATTATTTTGGTGGTAGAATTGAAAGATATGGCGCTGGAAAAGCAAAGCAGACCAGGCAGTATCCGAGGAGCAGGAGAGTCAATGTTTCAGGTATGAGCCCTTCATCAGGAATGTGGAGGGGACAGGGGGCTGGGGGGAAGGTAGGTGGGAAGGTGATAGGTAGATGGAGGTAGGGAGGGTGGAATGGATAGGTGAGAATCAAGATGGACAGGTAGATCAGGTCAAGAGGCAGTGCCGAGTTGGAGGGTTGGGCATAGGATGAGATGGGGGGAGGAGAGATTTGAAAACTGGTGAAGTTGATGTTGATGCCATGTGGTTTTGGGGCGCTGAGACTGATTATGGTGGATGGCCTTGATTTGGTGGTGGAGGAGGCCCAGGACTTGTGTGTTCTTGGGGGAGTGGGAGGGGCTGTTGAAGTGGTCAGCCACTGGGCGGTGGAGTCGTTTGGTGCGTACATCCCTCTGCTTCCCGCACCTCAGCCCTTGAACCCCACCCCTCCAACCGCAATAAGGATAGAACCCTGCTGTCCTTACCTTCCACCCCACCATTACAACGCATCAATATCCGTCAGTTCCACCACCTACAATCTGACCTCTCCACTAGAAATATATTTCCCTCCCCACCCCTATCTGCATTCTGCAGAAACCACTTCCTCTAAGACCCCCTCGTTAGGTCCATGCCACACCCCTACCAGATCACTGTCCACTCCCGGCACCTTCCCTTTTCATCGCACGAGGTGTAAAACCTGCACCCACACCTGCCCCCTCACCTCCGCCAATGATCCCAAAGGATCTTTTCATATCCAGCAGAGATTTTCCTGCTCATCCCCCCATTTCATCTACTGCGTCCATTGCTCTCGATGTGGTCTTCCCTATATCAGGGAGACAGAACGTCAACTCACGAGTAGCTCAGGGAACATCTCTGGGACACGTTCACCAAACAATGCCCCCATTGCCAACCACTGCAACTCCCCCTCCCATTCTGTCAAGAACATTTGAGTCCTGGACCTCCTCCACCACCAAGTCAAAGCCATACGCCAACTGGAGGAAGAATGCCTCATCTTCCACCTCGGGACCCTCCAACCACATGGCATCAACATTAACCTCACTAGTTTCCCATCCACATTCCTCATGAAGGGCTTATGTCCGAAACATCGACTGCCTTGCTCCTCGGATGCTGCCTGACCTGCTGTGCTTTTCCAGCACCATACTTCTCGACTCTGATTCTCCAGCATCTGCAGTCCTCACTTTCTCTTTATTTTGGTGGGAGATGTTTGCATCCTGCTGGAATAAAACCTGCTCTAATTTGAACCTGGTGACCGCTGCCTCAACCATGACTAATACACCAGTATCTTTGACTGTTTTGCCTTTGGCATATCCAAATCTCTGCCAGAGTTAATTGTAGGATCTCACAGTCAGCAACAAACAGTTGCATAAGATAGGTGCCTGAAGATGTCATTGTCAGGACTAGAAATAATATGAACTTGCCTTCAATGATACTGGTCAGAAGAAGTGTGTACAGGGGTTTGTGGCTCTGTTGGTTTCCCACTGGCACAGGGCACCACTGGTAGTACATATAAAGCAATTAAGGAGCCCACTGATCAGCCAAGAGTGGTCAACAACAGCAATATCAATATGTAGCTGATAGACAATGGTAAAAATACCTTAAGAGTAGGTGCACACACAACTCCTGAGCATCTGCCAATTTGATTTATTCAACAATGTGTCCACACTCTTTGATTGCTCCTCATTTCAAAGCAATGTTATTAACTGGCTGTTTAGGAAGAAGGGATATCCATTTAACATGGCTACAGACAGCTCTTGGAAACCTGAGGAATAAGATCCAGGAGTGATCCAGTGAATGCCATTATGATCTAGATATGTTACTGAGCAAGACATTGGCACACTAAATATGGGATTCAGGTGCCGAGTCAGAACTATGATCTCCTTTCACATCAGGAAAGATCTTCAAAATGTTTCCTAACATCTGTAAGGTTTGGACTTGTAAGTGGAATAGGGCACAAAGCACAATATGTATTCAAACATTGCTGGGTAGGAGGAGGAGCTGGAAGCGGATGCAGGCAGTGCACTATCAGTGGCTCAATTTGCTCATTGGGATGAGCACTGTTGTGAGATACACTGAGATTCTATTAGCGCACTGAACTAACAATAATATGCATATACCCCATTTGCCCAAAATTCTGCTTTTCCACAAAGCCAGTAACCCCTTGCTTTGTTATACTCCATATTGCATGCCACAATCCGTAGCTTGCCATTATCATCCTCATAACAAATGATCACTATCCAGTATTTATCAAGTATGGTCAAGACATGGAAGTGGCGCCAGTATTTATGAAGCTCACAAAGAAATGGAAATATTTTAACATTATGTCATGCATCATTGTGCGTTCTCAAATGTAACAACAAATCTTGGCTCTTCCTTCTTGTACTCTCATGTTCTCCTTTTACCATCATTAGAATGACCCAGCTGTACTACCTTGTTAGCTGTGAACCAGAGATTACTGTAGTGATTGTAACAAGGTCAGCTAGGTGGACCTCATAGAATATGAGTTCCTTAATTGGGCCAGATTAACAGTACCAATCAGGGAGCCCCGGCTGACAGTTAAGAACAGAAGTGTCAAGCCGGAAGGTGGGTAGGCCGTCCTGACCGCTGTCGCCCTGGGCGGGTACCGGGGTAGGCTGTCCTAGAGGTGGTCGAAAGGTGTGTCAGGGTGGACTGAACTGGCAGGGGCATGGGGTGGACTGAGTCTTCCCGGTGGTGGAAATTGAATAAAAAATTTGTGCACTTTGTGTCTTTCACTGTGTTTCACACATATACACACACACCATGGGTGCCGGGGATAAAATAAGCACTACCGGACTTAGGTGGTAGTGTGGGGGTTAAAGGGAAAAAAAAACAGGTGTGCTTGCCCTTTGAGGAAAAAAAAAGAAAATAAAAGGAAAAAAAAAATTAACGGAGGAGTCACTGCCCTTTGATGTGAAGGGCAGTGTTTGTCACTGGCCACCCGGGTGTTTTCCTATCTTGCTGGTGGTGGAATTTGAATAAAGATTCGTGCACTTTGCGTCTTACACTGTGTCTCACACCTGCACACACACACCATGGGTGCTGGGGAAAAAAATAAGCACTACCGCACTTAGGTGGTAGTATGGGGGTTAAATTATATATAAAAAAAAACAGGAGTCCTTGGAGAAGGAGCACGCGGTGTCCACAAAAAAAATAAATAAATAAACAACAGTGTTCTCCCCTTCACTGTTTTGATCACACAGCACTGCCTTTTGTTGTGAAGGGCAGTGTTTGTCACTGGCCACCCGGGTGTTTTCCTATCTTCCTGGTGGTGGAAATTGAATAAAGAAGAAGAAGAAAAAAGAACAGAAGTGTCAAACTTCTGTTCATCCTGAGAGCTGGTTCTGAGGGAGCTGGATCAATGTCAATAATTCTTAACTGTAAATAAAGGGTGGCTTGGTGATACTGAACTCTGCGGAATTATTTCTAGCATTGTAAAAAGGTTAATTATACATGGACACAAGAAACTAAAATCATGTTTGCTTAAAGTCACCTGACTATATAACTCCATCTTCTAAATTGATCAAAGAGAGACACTCAGATTGGTCTCAACTCTTGCCCAGAAGATAATGGAGTCTTTGACAACTCATTGTAAGAATTTAAATTGGGTATCGACTACAACCAAATGACAGGCTTGGTAATGGGAAGAGATGTTTCTGCGATGTCAGTGGAACAACTTAGTTTTATCACTGGTTAGAGCAGCCATCTGAGCTTGCCAGCTAAGAATGATTCAAAAGAGAGGTTCCAACTTGAACCTTCTGGAAGAAACACTTCTCCAGGCAGGTAGGGAATGAGAAAGAGAAGGAGACAGAGAGACATCTCAAAATAGCTAATGGTTTGCTGTAAAGTAACTGAGACGTTAATGAGAAAATATCTGGAATTAAGAATCTCCTGGTGACTATGAGGTCTTTGTCAGTGGTCGGAAAAACACATCTGGCTCACTAATGTTCTTCAGGGAAGGAAAACTGCCATCTGCACCTCATCTGGCCTACATGTGACTCCAGACCCATAGCAATGTGGTTGACTCTCAACTGCCCTCTGAAATGGCCTAGGAAGCCTGCCGATGGTATCAATTTCTATGAGGAACAAGCAATAAATGCTGGCCAGCCAGCGATGTCAGTGTCCCACAATGGAATAAAAAAAGTTAGATGTGACATGCCTGCAGAACTAGTCTTCTTGATCTT
This sequence comes from Chiloscyllium plagiosum, assembly GCF_004010195.1. Classification (NCBI taxonomy): domain Eukaryota; kingdom Metazoa; phylum Chordata; class Chondrichthyes; order Orectolobiformes; family Hemiscylliidae; genus Chiloscyllium; species Chiloscyllium plagiosum. Next base: position 18,477,906 of record NC_057731.1, read on the forward strand.
ACAAATTCTGCTGTCCTATGAGGCCTCCCTGTACAAAATAAAATCGACTATTCAACAACAGAGACATCGCAGGAACTAAATCGGACTTCAATTTCAGCCCTTTACAAAGACTTCAAGTACTGCACCCTAGTGGAATACCTCAGAGATTTATTGGGACTTTCTTGTTATAAGTGTTAAGTTATCTTAGCAGTACACAGGAACCTTGATTATCTGAGTACCAATAATCCGAAAATCGGATTATCCGAAGGGGATCTCGAGGTGCTGATAGAAACAGTACATCAAAGACGCATTTCCAACAGCAATTGCATTTTTGTTTACAGTAATTAAACAGGCACTGTCTCCGAATGACTTACCTCCCGCTCTCTCTGTCTCCAAACAGTTTCCCTGGCGTTCTACACAGGGATGTACCCTAAACCCCTCTTCCCCAGGTAATCTCTTCAACATTGTCCTGTACAGGGCAAAGGTAGAACCTGTCAAAAAGTTGCAGTAAAAAGTTGTATGTGTGTGTGTGAGTGTGTGTATGTGTGTGTAAGTGTGTGTATGTGTGTGTGAGTGTGTGTATGTGTGTGTGAGTGTGTGTATGTGTGTGTGAGTGTGTGTATGTGTGTGTGAGTGTGTGTATGTGTGTGTGAGTGTGTGTATGTGTGTGTGAGTGTGTGTATGTGTGTGTGAGTGTGTGTATGTGTGTGTGAGTGTGTGTATGTGTGTGTGAGTGTGTGTATGTGTGTGTGAGTGTGTGTATGTGTGTGTGAGTGTGTGTATGTGTGTGTGAGTGTGTGTATGTGTGTGTGAGTGTGTGTATGTGTGTGTGAGTGTGTGTATGTGTGTGT